>NW_015113904.1:24688-56460 GCF_001443285.1 Poecilia latipinna | reverse complement strand
ACATTGAGGCTTTACATACTTTGACATAAATTCACACGACACAGCATGTAAAGCCAAAATCTTGCGAAGATATTTGAAGGTTAATACAGATTACCAAACAACACAAGAATGTTTGGTAATGTTTGGTTAAGACATGCTTTCAATTACAGCATTAAAGCTCAGTTTAATTAGAAGGTAAATACTGCTTCTTTGACAGGATTTCCATTTATTACTGGAGGGAATCTGAATCATGTGAAACAAAATAAATTACAGATTGTGTTCTTTTTATCCATGCTTAATTTTTTTAGGCTTACTCTTCAAAACCATGCAAGAAGCGTATTGTTTTTGAAAATGATTTACTGTATATATTGCTATAGTCCTTGTTGAACTTGGTTAACACACTGACAGAGGAATGGCCTTGCCTGGTAATCTCATTAAGTAAATGGCTGTGGCTGTAACAATAAACACACTCCATAATTGATGCATAACAACAAAGATTTTAGGACACAATGGTCACTGTCAAAGTGATATTCGCCTCCACCCTTTAAATCCAACCAACAAGAGCCATTTCCTTTGTAGTTACATATGCACACACACTGGATTCCACACACACACACACACACACACACACACACTTGCACACGCACACATACACACACACACACACACACATACACACACACACACACACACACACACACACACACACACACACACACACAGCTACTCTTCATATTTGCTCACAGTTCTCTCTTCTTCAAAGGAACCATCACATACAGACACATGTGCAGTTTTTGTGCTCAGATACACACAGTCACTAAAAAAACACTCACGCCTTTTTTTTTTTATTTGGCTCTTGACAGACTTTATGCAGCTGAAGGCAGAAGCGCCTGTGCTGACCCAGCCTTTAGGCTTTTCCTCTGGCGCTCCATGCAGGCTCCACCAAGCTGCGTCTGCAACACTTAGCACTTTTTATTTTACTCACCATCTCATTTGGTTCTCAAAAGTGAGCTAAAAATGACAGAAGCTGTGTGAATGTATGCTTTAGGTTGTGAGATGTAGATTTCAGTCAGGATTGATTTGGTCACGTAAAAAGATGGGCAACCGATCACGTTTTGGAGCTCAGTCTTATCCATAAACGTACAAAAGGCATGTGCAGAGAAAATGGGATCGAGATCTTCTGCTGAGGCAAACAGGTCACAATAACAGGTCACTGAGGAGCTCATCGATCTCAGTTGATGGTGAACATCGAGACTCTGTTCTCTGCAGAAAGAAAGCAAAATAAAAATATTTTCATCAGGAAACTAAACTATTTCTGATTGCTTTCGTACTTTGAAGTATCCACTCTGTTCTTTAAGCTCATCTAATTCAAGCACAAATCATCCTTTTCTTTAGGGAATGTTTTTTTCAGATTTATGATTTATTTGACCTGAAAATATGGGACGGACCCACTTTATAGGACATGTCATTATTTTCAGAAATACATATTTTTTTTAAAGAAGAAGAGAAAGTGCTTTGCTTGCAAATGAAACCTATGTAGTTTCCCAAAACTGAAAACAGGAAATCTCAAACAATAAGAAGTCATTTGAACTTTAAGGCGATTGTCTAAAGCCACAAGGAAATGTAGGAAAAGCGCTAAATCAACCAAGTAGTTTTTTGTTTTTGTTTTGTTTTTTTGTGCAGAGCAAATCAGAAAGAAGCATGGGCACTCGTCCCAACCACACATCTCAGAATGGGACACTGCAGTGCGTTTAAAACATCGCGGTAGAAATAGACACAACAAGCATATTGTTCATCGTTTCCTGAGACTGACTGATTAAGGGGGAAGAGGGGAGTCTGGCTCACCATAAAAGCTGCAGGGATTGTAAGCAGCTCATCGAAGTGAGAGAACAAAGCTGTTACATTTGGCAGAACTTGACACCGGCTTGTTGCTGCTCTCTGCTCTGTACAAGTTATACAGCAGCAGATTAGTAAGTCAGTCTTAGAAGACACATGAATCCCAGGTCTTGTATCCAGCAATGCATATCATCTAGTGATGCATTATTGAGACGTACTTCATATCTATTTGGCTTTAACGAAAAAGCAAGTTTAATTGTACGATATCTACTTTGAACAAAATTTATACAATACACAAATGTTTATATTAAAACAAACTTTTTTTTCTTACATGTGAGTAAAAACAAAATATTTTTTCAAAAATCTTCAAGTATAAATCTGAAAAGTGTGCCCTGCGTTAAGCACCTTTGAGTCAGTGCTTTGTTGAACCAATGTTTGCTGCAATTAAAGCTGTAAATCTTCTGTGGTAAACATCTGCATCTGTAAGTGTTTGATAGCACATTTAGATGCTGAACATTTAGCTAATTTTTGTAAAATAGTTCAAGTTCAGTCAGGCAGAGTGGAAAGTGTTTATGAAAGGTGGTAGCCTTGCCAAACAATTCTAACACATCAATATGCTTTAGTCTAAATCATTATATTGCAGATCTTACTTTATATTTGGTAAAAGGTTTTCTTGCCTATTTTGTTAAATTCATCTTCCTATGAACTTCTTTAGCTCTGCTGACAGAAAAACAAAAAACATCCAAGCATGATGCTGCCACTACCATGTTTCGCAGTAGGGAGTGTGTTTTTGGGGGGTCTAAATGCAAACATTGAACACGTACACCAAAAAGTTGAATATGACTCCTCTATACGAGTAGAACACTTTTTCTCAGCAGCATGTGTTATAGTTGGAGTTAACCTATAGCTTTTTAACTATTTCTTTGTTCATGTCCTGCTACAAAGGCTGTCAACATGATGCACAATAGTCATCACACTGACAGATTCCCCCACCCGAGTTATCTATTTCTGAAGCTCCTCCAGATCTACCATGGTCTCTCTGCCTGCATTGTAAGTTCAGGTGGGCAGCCGTGTCATTTTTGCAGATGTGCTGAACTCTTTCCATCTGCCAGTGACGGACTGAACAGCTTTCTGTCAGATGCTCAGAGCCTGGGATACTGATAAATATTCTTTAAACCTCTCTCTGGATTATAGATGACCTGTCTGTGATGTTACTTTGTCTTGATGATGTTGTCTGTTCACTCATCTTGTCTAACAAACCTTGGAGTCGTTTGAAAACCAGCTGTATTTATACTGAGTTTAAATTACACACAGATGGATTTTGAAGACAGCAAGAGTATGTATTAGGTTTTTCTTTGTTCCTGTAAAGTGACACAGTTTGAAAGGATTACATCTAATATTAAATACTTAAAAACATCAACTTTATGTAAAACTTTCAAATTGTCGTTTCTTTAACAAATTATTATTTTAAGAGGATTTTCTTTTATATCTTGTCAGGTTAATTTGAGCAGTTATTATTGTGTTCTATTTTATTTTATTTTATTTTTTTTGTTTTTTTGTGGAGCCAATCACTTGAACACATTAGGATAATTAAAACATCTTCCGCATCGGGAAGGTCTGGAGCGCCAGCAGCTCTCCGCTGTCTGGTGACGCTCTTCCTTCCTCTCCCACCCAGAGGAGGTTGAGCTTCACCACAGCTTAGACCGCAGTCATCGTGACAGTATTGATATACCTTCTCTGACAACTGCTTTGTTACTGAAGAAATTTTTTATTTATTTATTTTTTTCCTCACCTGACCGCGAGCTTTGGAATACGTTATGCGTAAAAACGCGCGTCGCCGTCTCGCAGCGGCGCCGCTTTAGGAGTGAGTGGAGTTCCAAAAGTTCGGTTGGCAAGTGATTTCGTGGAAAACGTGTTTTATTTTTTCCAGTGAGGATTACACAAACCATGGGGATCTTGTGGGTGTTGGTGTTCTGCTTCTGTGACTTATCAGGTGAGTGGCAGTTTATTAAAGATATGGCAGCAGATAAACTCAGAAAATGTTTAGCTGTATTCAAAGAAAAACCGTGATATCGACCATGTGTCGCTTTCAGCTAACAATTTATGACTTAAGTGAATTTGAAATTATAATAATGTGATCTAGTATCATAAACTTTGGTATGATAGAGTTTAGTTCAATAAACCCTCAGGGGAAAACGAAGCTCATCCAGGTTTCCTCCCATTGTTCTGTGGATTCTGTGGCTTCACATGCAGGGAGAAGGGATGTTGGGCAGGCAGACTTTTAATGTGTTTGGCACGACTTAACAGATAGCGATATGTCTCAGGTAACTGTTCTAATATCAATCTAAAAGTGTTTATATCTTAGTCTTTTATTTCTGTTTTTTTTTTCACCTTTGTGACGTTATAGGTCCAAATGATCCTAAATAGCCCTTGGGACCGTTTCCTGAGATTTTTGAGTCACGCGGCTTTAATCGGTTGTGTTTTGAGAAGGAGGTTTAGTGTTTCATCAGAACATCTCAGAATACAAAAAAAAAAACAACTCGCACAATAGTTTTTGAAGCCAAATTTTGCTCTTGGATTGAACATTGGAATAATTTGATCACGTATGAAGAATGTGTGTGACTAAAAGAGGAGAAAATAAATGTGACTAAATCTGAGTGCAGAAATGTTTGGCTAAGGAACTGCAAAGAATCAACCTGTTCTCAGAAACAGAAGAGCAACAGGACCTAAAGTTATTGTTTGAAAACAAAAAATAAATAAAAAATAAAACAACTATTGTTCTCAATTGGCACTTCAAATTTATTAAAGAATCCAGTTGTGCATTATATTTTTATGCAGAAGTTAAAATATCAGTTTTTCATTTTGAAATATTACACTGGGAAAAAAAGAGGTTGTT
The DNA here is from genome assembly GCF_001443285.1 of Poecilia latipinna. Taxonomy (NCBI): domain Eukaryota; kingdom Metazoa; phylum Chordata; class Actinopteri; order Cyprinodontiformes; family Poeciliidae; genus Poecilia; species Poecilia latipinna. Next base: position 51,749 of record NW_015113904.1, on the reverse strand, counting down.
CCAACAAAATAAATTGCTTCAATTGACAACATCTAATTAAATTAAGTTTATTGAAGTCAATTTACTAAGTTTCCTTAACATTACAACGTACATGCTACAAATAATTTGGGATTTTTTTTTTTTTAATTCAGTTACTTGTTACTTATGGAAGGAATTTATTTCAGTTGTATCAACTTTTTTCAGTGCACCAGTAAGATCTCCTATTAGAATCAATCCATAATGGTGGCCTTGCATATAAAAACTAACCAGAAGTAAAAAAAAAAAAAAAAAAAAAAAAAAACACAGAAAATGAAAAATGTAATTTGCACTTCTGAATGTTTCTCCTTTTAACTAATTTACAGCAAACTCCACACTTACTTTACATATGTTGTTTTAGTGTTTGAGCTCACAGAGAAAAACATTAGCTTGTGTTGCTAACAGTAGCTAGCACAGTCACAGAGGGTTTCAGTCAGAAACTGTTGTTTGAAGATAACTAGAATATATCAATTTAGCTAAAGTTGGGTATGAACTGAAACTTCTGGATATGCATTTGTTTTATTTGTTTTCTCTGTTCTCTTTTGATAATAAAATGACCAACTATGGAAACAGCTAATGTTGTCATTATTAATTAATTATACATCACAGTTAATCTGTTTCTGCCAAAATTTATTTTAGGTATCAGTACATGCTGCCAACGTACCATCAATGGAACTTGTACTGTTTGAGATCCATGACTAATTAGTTTAACATTTTATGATACATACATTTTATTTGACCAGGAAAATACTGCATATGCATATGTATGTGTGTATATAAGTAATTATTTCACAACTAAATATTGCCTGAAGTGCTAGGTTACATAACTTTGGGTTAAGGAAATTAGTATCTCACAGTTTTGAGTAGTAGTTTTCCATTTTGTCCTCATCTTTGTTTAGTAAATAATGGTAATGGGTTACTTGTGGTATATTATTTTAGGCCTGATGTAGGGTGTATTATCTTTTTATCTGAACTTTAACTACCCATCCAGCTATGGATCTCAATGTAAATTATGTGTACTCTGGACTTGAAAGCAAACAACTTAGCATACAGCAACTGTTACGTGGTGTCCTGTAATGCAGGTGCAGTGATGGACTTGGCGATGACCTCAACAGCAAAGGTCACCAGCGTCAGTCACTTCACCATCTCCTGTATCAATGGTGAAAACAGCCCTGCGGAGGTCAGGTTGAATATCAGGAGAGATAACAGTATCCTCAAATTACCAAGACCAACTAGTTTCAAAGTGCACAAGGACTCTCACAGAGTTGTTGTGGCAAAGGACTTTCGTGAAATTGAGAATATTGGAATTTTCTACTGTGAGACCCCGGAGGAGTCACTGCTTAAGCTCACAATGATAAACAACAATGGAGGTATGTTCCGCTTCTAGACAACCAGATTTGAAGCATGAGTTCATTCATCTTGCTGGAAAATCATTGGTGGTCTTTGCATTTCCAGCTATTTTTATTCCAAAGTACCTTACAATGACCGTGAACAGAGGAGAGACTGCACATCTCAGCATGGAGATGCTGGGCTCTGAACGGAGGGACGTGACCTGGAAATTTAACGGTAAGGGAAGCACAGAAATTCAAAACACATTAAAAGACCATCCAGACAAAATACTCGCACAAATATAATGAAGGAAGTGAAAGCAGAAACTACACTCTACAGTGTATTGTTTTTTTTTTTTCATGTTTTCAAAGGAAACTACTATTATATGACACACTGGATTGAAGTGACTAACAGCACTGCTACGCTGACAGTGGAGAATGCAACTTTGGCCAATCAAGGCATCTACAGCGCCAGCTATTTTGCGGACAGCCCCCTCCACGGCGCCTGGATGAGACTTATCGTTAGAGGTTTGTTAAATCTAACACTCTCCACCAGTTGCTATGTTGGAGGAGCATATCTGGGTGAAGACGTGAGACTGCTTACATGCATGTTTGGTAGGACAAGCAGTGCTGTGTATACATATGTTAAATGCTGCACATTGCAAAAGTAAAATTGACCCTTGAACTCTCTCATCTTTTGTCACATTACAACCCCAAAGTCAAGCATTCACTGGAACTTTGTCTTTTTGTGTTGTTAACAAAAATAGTGCATTTCTCTTCAGAGTCCATCCATTGGTAATTTAATCCCTGCATGGATACAGCTGTTTTTTGAAGGTCTCTTAGCATTGTGGGAAAAAGTTAGAAAACAAACATCATTAAGACTCACACAGGAAAATTGAAAGCAGATTAGGTTATAAAATGATATATCAGAGTTCAATCGATGAACAGAAAATGGAAAGATTATAGCAACACTTCAAACCTACCAAGACAAGGCAGCACTTGGCAGACCCTAGTAACTGTGGAGGAGCTACACAGTTCCAAAGCTCAGGTGGGATCATTTCTAAAAACGAACAGCTATAAGTCATATGCTTCACAAATCTGGTTGTTTTGGAAGAGCTTCATAAAAAACGCCATTGTTTCTAGAAAGTCACAAGAAGCCCCAGTGTTTGCAGTTTGTCACCTCCTATGCAGAGGACGGCAGTGGAAGATACTTCTCTGGTTTCTGACCTACCAGATGAATGTTATGTGGAGTGAAAAGTCAGCAAACCTGATGGTGAAACATGGTGGTGCAGCATTATGCTCTAGGGATAGTAGAAACATGAATGGAGCTACATGTGTGTCAATTTTTTGGAGAAAAACTATGTTAGAAGAAAAATAGGCAAAAATACAGACTCTATAGAGGCAAAAGTGGTAGAGGCATAAAAGTGGCTGCTGTAACTGCATCAAAATATGATTCTAAGATTGACTCTGGGGAGCTGAATTCAGATAAAAGTCACTGTTGAATTTGTTTTCTTTCCTTTTCTTTCTATTTTTCATTTTCTAGCAGTCGTCTTAAAAACAATGTGCTATTTTCTTTCTACTTTACAGTGCTGCGGTTCTCTAATTTTATTGATGCAGTGTTATAAAGTGACAAAGCACACTAAACACTGATGAAAAGCATTGCATGTAACTGAACTGCACTATGTGAGTGTGTGTGATGCAATAGATGAATAAGAAGCTCATTTTAAAACATTGTTCAATTAACATTGTTAATTTGATTTTTAAAAAGGCCCTTTGAAAGTGGGAATCTTTTATTTAACAGTGGTAGAATTGCACTAACCGTCAGGTTCACTATCTTGCATGGAGCCCACGCGCAGCAACAACTGTAGCTAACTACTTCCAGCTTCTGTTGATCGTTCCAACAGCTTGAATTCATTTTTGACCATTGCTCTGTATGAGCCAGACTTAACTATGCAATAATTTTTTGGTTTTCTTAAATAGGTTCCCTGCTATATACATATATTTGAAGAACCTTATATTGGAAGAAAAGATTTTTCCTTGGAAAATAAACAGCCACGGTATTTCCTAAAACCACTGTGTTTTTATTGTCTTACTCTATCACACATTAGTGGTTTTCTTCAAAGTTTACTGTGTTAATCCAGAATTACTTCATTAATTGTGGAAAGCTTTCTTGGCCCAGATGTTGGAGCCGGCCTAAACCATAATACTACCACAGTCCAGATGAGATTGCATTCCAGTGTGAGAGATTTTCCCTTCATGTTTCACATTGTTTCTCATAGCTTCACAAAAGCTGCTGTGGGTTCTCCAACTAGTAATGTTTCAGCTGAGCTTACGCACTTATAGAGAGTTGCAAAACAAAACCCTTGACAATTTGATTTTGTGTCTGTTGTGGAAAGAAAACAAGTGATGCCTGTGATTTTTAAATCCAAATGTATTCTGTGGGTGTTTTTTGCCTTTTTGCTGACATTTAGGTAGAGGTATGAATCTGCTTCTCATCCCTGTGGTTTGCACAAAACATAAAAAAGCAGAACATGTTGCTCTAAAAAGCCGTATTCATAAAACATTTATCAGTTCCCTCCTGGCTTGTGTCTTTGCTATTTTTGCTTCATTCTTAAAACTTGCTCACAACTTGTTGCCAAAGTGTTCTGCTTGGTTAATTTTCATTAGTTGATGTTCAGTCTCTTTTTTTTAATCTGCACTGGAATTTTTGAAGATTCAAAGTTATCTGAAACGCGGATGCTTTGGAGAATTGCTCGCAGTAAGCTTAAGATTCATGATTTTGTGTTTGTTCTTCTATTTGTTCTATATTTTTTTATAAAGATGATATGTGGACAAAATATAAGCAAGCTGATTTATGTTTCCCCATTCATACATAATGTGAGTCAAAAAGCTCTACATGAAAAAGAGAAAAACTCTTTAAGAAAAATGACTGAACATAAAATATTATGAACATGTTTCTAATTTAAGCGTTAAGAGCCTATATAATAAAAACTGATGACAAATAAAATTCAGGCCTGACTTAAAGGAGGGAAACATTTCTGCATGTTGGCTGTTTGATAGGATTGTTTAGGAGAGAAGCTCCTGAACAAGGTTTCTTGTCTGTTCTGTTGTTTTTTATGTCAACATCAACAACTGAACAATGTTCCATTTTGGGAACCAAAATCTATCATTTTATGGGTTTTTTGTTTACTTTGGTTTTGTTTTGTTGTGATGAGCTGGAGGAATTCTATTTTTCTATCTACGTACTCTGTAATAAAATGGACATCAAATTCGTGACTGAATGGATTGTGGTCATGCAGTTACACTAAATATATAAAGTTGTGTGTGTGTCTGACCCAAGGAGTATGTACTGTAGAAGAGAAGTGGGTCAACATACAGTAAGGTCCTTGAAGAATCTTTGTTTGCTTTGCTTTGTAATTAGCAGTCATGCAACTTGTTACTAGTCATCAGACATTTGGACATACGTCAAACTTAGTACCAACATCCTGGTACTCTGATGGATCAATAATAACATGTAGTGTCATGGTGCAATTAATACTCATTAAAAGCCTTACATTTATCTGTAACCAAAAAGTATTTTCAATGACTAAAAAAATGTTGCTTTGGATTTAAATGTGTGGGTGAATTTATTTAATATTTACAAGCACGTAAAAATGTTTCACATGATTGTAAAGAATGGTTATGCAGTAGATGCTTAATAATAAAACACATATACAGAAATTACTTTTTAGACAAAGCAAAAACTTATCAAGTCATGACTAAGTAAGGAACATATTTTATAATAAAGTACTTTATTTCTGCAGACTGTCCTAGTAAGAAGTGGGGCCATAACTGCGACAAAGACTGCCCAGACTGCCTTAACGGAGGAGTTTGTCATGATTTAGATGGGGATTGTGTCTGCCCTCCTGGATTTATGGGGACACGCTGTGAGACAGGTTTGTACTACACTGAGACAGAATACAGCAGAATAATATCCATAAAAGTTGATTATCTATCTGTCTGTATGTCTCTTAGAATATACATCTGTATTTTTTAAATATCCTTTATCTAAACAGCTGGTCTATGATCTGTAACGTTTGGATTGTGAGGGTTTTGTTTTCACTGTAACGTCACTGACTGTTGTGTGCCGAAACATAAATAACTGAAAAGATGTTTCAGCAGCTTTCCTGGCTGGTGACACTGACAGATTGGTTACAGTCAGGGTGTTTTGCAATTCAGTTTGAAAGACAGCACTTTTTTAGGAATACAAATAAATACATTTGTGATTTTTACCTTCCACTGATGGGGAGCAGCCTGCAGGGCAGGAATGTTTGGGAGAAACTGCCAGGAGTCCTGCAGAACCGACCACAGCAACAACTGCAAAGAGATTCGCTTTTGCCTCCCAGATCCTTATGGCTGTTCCTGTGCCAGCGGCTGGTTTGGGAGGCACTGTGAAAAAGGTTTTTAAAACCTAACTTTCCTTGAAGCCACATTAGATCTGAATTCAACTATCTAAATTTTATATGGTGTTCGGTTTGCCTTTTTTTTTCAGCTTGTGTTAATGACACATATGGGCCTGACTGCCGGTTAAGCTGCAAATGCCAGAATGAAGGAGTTTGCAACCGTTTTAGTGGATGTCAGTGTCCCACAGGATGGAGAGGACAGAACTGTGAGAAGTCTGGTGAGCATCATAACAGACATATTAACCCCTTATGTAAAAATAAAAAAAAATAAACCTCTACTATTCTGAGTTAAGGCAACAAAAAGAAAATAGCAGCCTCACATAATTTTTGAAAGATGTAGAAACTGTTACAGTCTAAGTATTGCTCACCAAACATTTGAAAGCTGGAACTTTAAAAGGCTAATCAGCTTTTATGTAGTGATAAATACACCATGTTTACCCAAATACCAAAATGGTAGAACTGTATTTTTTACCATGATTCAAAATCAAAACTTTCAAAATATTCTTATCCTGCAACCTTTTCATATCACCTATAAACCATTAATCCGAAAATGTTCCATTGTTTTCCAGAACGGGCTCCTCAGATTTTGGAATTGGATTGTGACCTGGAGTGTAATCTGAATTCCAGTCCTAAAGTCAAATGCTCAGCTACAGGCAACCCCCTACCCAGCCACAACAGCTTTGAGCTTCGAAAGTTGGACAACACTGTGCTGAAGGTCAGTAGACCAGAAGTAGTCTTGGGAGGATAATATATTGAAGGCCTAGCTAAAATAAACATGAATATATAGTATATAAATAATTTAAAATGCAAATGTATACAATGCATTGTAAAAAAAATAAAAAATAATCAAATTTGTTCATGTTAAAATTACAAACGTGAATGTATTTTGTTGGGATTTTAAGTAACAGGCTAACACAAAGTAATGTATTGAAGGAAAAATCATACATAGTTTTTTGCTATTTATATTCTGATCAGGTTGAATTCAGGGGAAATGTTAGCTGAAACTACTTTGGAGAGCTAACAGACTGGCACTCTGCCCAGGTGAGCCTAGTCTACCTGTGATTTACCATAATGGAGAATGGTTGTTAGTGATAAATAATAAAAAAAAAATAAATACTGAAATTCAGCCAGCATGTAGGTAGACTTCACAAGTGATCCAGTGTCTAACTACCAGCGTTACTCTAATGCACACAGGTGTCCATCGGTACTCTCTCTCCTCCCAGGGACCATGTCACCAGAACCAGAACAAGTTGCCTCTAAAACATTATTCTGAGAACACCATCTGTCACTACACTCAAATTATACAACTTTTTCTACAGCTAGCAGATGTACATAAAAATGCTACAGGTGATTATGGCTCAAACACAAGTTTCGAGAGAGCTGTAGTTTATTCAGTTTTATACAGTCTGTGCATGTGAGAAGATTTGAACTGTTTTTTATGTCATTTTTGTTTGTTTTGTAATGCATATTTTGACTTGAAAAAGCATCATGCTTCCTCAAAGATTGCCAGTGTGTCTTCATGGTCTGGCTGCTGATTGTGGTGTGCCACATAGCCACTGCCCCCTCAGTCATTCTTGTGTTATCCTTTCATATATGATGTTAAGATTTTTGTCTTGCTTAATAAGCTACAAAACGTTTCAGTAAAACTCTGCTCTCTTCTCTTTCACAAATTGTAATCACTTTTCCTAGCACTGCAAATTTCTTTTCAAGCCTCATCCCATTCCCCTGTAGTATTACTTTGTGTCAGATAATTAAATTCTTAATTTAATTAGCGCTTTGAAAACAGCAATAAGGCAAAGAAACGTGTGGAATGACAGTAATGGATGAGAAGAACTGTTCATAAAGAGGCATAAAGACCCCAGCAGCTGTAAGATATAGGGACTAAAGTTTCAGAAATGTGGAAGTTGAGGAGGAAAATGTACTTGAACTATGTCTTGACTGATGCTTTCAAAGCTGGGTCACATTTTGAGGAAGTCAACACAACAATGGTTTGACCAGATAAGGCTGTATCACTCTACATTGCAGCAGTCTCCATGCATTGCCTTGACGTGATATGCTCAGACCATGTTATTGTTACTGCTCTGTTTCCTTAATAACAGAAACAATCTGATGAATAGTTGTGCCAGCATTTCCCACAGGAACAAAGAAGGTTTTCCTTGGGACGACATTCTTGAGGAAAAGTCAAGCAGGAACAGAAGTGGGCACAGGAAATGAACATGCGGCTTTCATCCTGTATTGCTCAGCCATTTTCCATCTTTTTCACTTAGGCCTCCAAGACAATCCAGGAGTCGAATCGGAGCACAGCCTTGTTTGAGATCCCTCCACTGAGCGCTAAACAAGGGGGATTGTGGGAGTGTCGAGTGTCCACCAATGGAGGCAGGGACTCTCGCAAGTTCAACGTTACCATCAAAGGTCTGAGTGTGGAGTTACTTTTGAGTAGTGCGTGTACAAAGGGTACATTTTGTCACATTTGTTGGTCATGTTTCTACACAGTGCCCCCAGTGCCAACGACAGCTCCAAAGCTACTTGAAAAAAGGAGTAAGCAGCTGCTGGTGATGCCGGTGGAGTCACACAAAGGCGACGGCCCCATAATCTCAACCAAACTTCTGTACAAGCCTGTGGAGAACAGAGACTTTTGGTCCTCAATTATAGGTAGGCTGAGAAAAACATAAAGCTTTTATGATTTTTATGTTTTAGCAATTTTCTCCCCTTAGAAGTTGTAAAAAATGGAGTCTCAAATGTTGTAACATGTTAGCAAAAGCCAAGAGAATTATCTGAGCAGCAAAACTTTGCTTAAGTTGGCGATAAAAGGAAAAGGGATAGTAAAACAATATATCATAATTAACCATAAACACAGAAACTGCTCACAAAACTAATATTTGTGGAAAAGCATACATATAATAATCTCTGAACAGATGGTCATGAGAAGTTCCAATATCCACACTTTTGTTGCTTAAACTAAAATGTGTCTGATTAGACATATTTACATTGTACACATTAAGGTGTATTGGAACAGGGACACATCTAAAAGCAGCAGAATACCTTTAAGGACTTGAACTGCCAAACTCTAAATTAAACCAACACAACCACAATTGAAATGTTTGGTAATGTTGGAGCTCATTCATTTTTGTCTCTGTGCACCACCAGAACCCCTCAGTGTAAATTACCTTGAGAAATAATGAAATTTGGTTATGTATAAAAGCAGGCTTTAAAGCCGAAAAATGATCAAATGTTACAAGCCATACATGTCAGACAAAAAGAAAAGATACAGAGTTACATGCACCGTTCAGCGCTGGGCCACACTGAGCTCCCCTTAGGGATGTAACCAAGTGAGGCAAAGATTGCAGCGCGAGTTTAGCTTTTATTCTTCTCTGCAATCTGTTTCCTCCCTAAAGGGTAGTCTTATCAGTTTCAGTCTGTTTACATATGACTGCCGGCAGTCACACAGAAACATGGTTATGTAAGCTGCAGCGGGTTTCTTGTAAGTAGTTTAAAGAGACTAAAAGAGATAGAAGACAAGAATCTACAACAGTAATCTTATCATCTCTTTGTTTTGTTTCAGTTTATAGTGACAAGGAGCCCATCACTTTGATGAACCTGGAGCCTTCAACAAGGTACCGCGTTCGCGTCCAGCTGAGTCGTCCAGGGGAAGGAGGAGAGGGGGAATCTGGACCAGAAGCCGTCATGGAGACAGACTGTCCTGGTGAGACCAATGTAGAACTGAATTATCAGTTCAGACAGCCACACACGTTCAAAACAAAAACTTATTGATCTGAAAAAAAATAAATAAATACCAGAGCACAATCAGGCATATTCTGGACAAGGAAAACTATCAGACAATAAAGACATAATTTCATTAAACATGAGTTAGTACTGTGATTACAATCATAACAAATGAAACAACTGTCTTAGTTTGTGCTTGCAAGAAAGATGTTGACTAAAGAAACTGCCTGTTTGGGGGGGCACAACAATAGTAGAGAAAGAATAATAAGATTCACTTAACTACATATTATTACAGTTATTATATTATTACAGCTACACTTTAATTACACGATAATTATACAAGAATTAACCACATTTTTATGCTATATAAATGGACATTGTAAAACTTAACTCAAAACACCTGCTTAAGGGAAAGTAATTATTCTCAATGGACAGATATTATCCAAATGTGAAACCAAAGTTGACAAAACTTAGCATAAATCTCAACATTACACATAGTACAACCATTCCCAAGGTACCTCTCTAGATGCATTGAAAAGGGTCCAAATAAAACTAACTGGAAGCAAAGCCTGAAGGAACAGAGCAAAAAAAAAAAAAAAAAGAGAGAGAGAGAGAGTTCATAAGGGCAAATGAGGCAAATGATTCAGGTGGGGGGCATGGAGGCTGGCCCAACAATGCTGTGAGTTCAGGTGGGAAGCTAAATGGTCCAATGATGAAGCTCTGGAGGGTGGTTTGGAGCCCATTGCAAGAAATGACAGAAATAGTAGCTGGCCTGGAAGCTGAAGGATCTGGCAAAGATGATTAGAAATGGAGGCCAAGTAGCTGTGGAAGTAAACGGGGAGTCCTCTACAGCTACAGTGGTATGAGCAGAATACAGCCATAGGACAGAAAGTAGGTCTGGAGGATAACTTGTGGGCCATTTAAATAAGTGAACTAGCTCCAAAAGCATAGAAACAGCCAGATTTGGGTTCATACTTAAATCGCTTAAAGAGTCTTTGGTAGGAGCTAGATCATTTTCAAGAACACTGAAACAAAGACTGGTGGAGGTGTGTTTGTGATGGTGATGATGATGCCATGATGGTGACGATGAGGAGTCCGTGGAATGCTGAAGCCATGGTCAAGGCTGTGCGTTTGAAGGCTGCTAGAAAAGGACAATAAACTGTCACTGATCAGACCTTTGGTTTCTGACAAAGTGTCACAATGATGTTTTTTGGTTGTGCCTGTGATGTCATGCCTGAAACTGCGGCAGAAAGGAAGTGCAGCACATGTTGCAGTGTTCAGACAGCAGTGGCAGTAAAGTATTGAACGTAGGAAAGGTACGAGGACGTGAAACAATGGAGTTGCAGGGTGGGGGCAATATTATCTTTTTCAAAGGCACATCTTCAATCCTAGAAAGGTGAGACGCTGCTTTACTATATTATCACATGTTGCAAAAACTTGATAAGCTCACCTTTGAGGTCCATTTTCAGGTCTGATCTTTTTTTTATCAAGATTCGTTCCAGTGATGAAACCAAATACAAGACTGAGGCAAACAGCCAAAGGAGATGGAAAATAAAACACTTAATTGTCAATAAACTTAAAATGACATCAACCAAATATAGTTGGGAGAAAGAGTGAAGTCAAATCAGGCAACATGAGTTGAAATAACTTGCATGGAGACATCGGGACCAAGGGAAACAAAACAGACATTTAGACTGAGTCAGAATCAGGAGCGACTGAAACTCTTGGGATATTGAGGACCAAGTAAGACTAATTACTATAGAATGGTAGCAAATGAGAGGGAATCAAAAGGATAAGACAAGCTAGAGAAGTTGACTGGTGGAAATTACTTAAAAACTAAACACAGAGATCAGGAAACAGAAACAGGGGTGACAAAATCATAAGCCAACACAAAAAATGCAAAGGGGACTTCACCGTTATAACACTTCCCAAAACTCAAAAGGCAGCAAGACTACTGACGTAGAATGACCTGAAATATTGAATGTGGCATTTTGGAAAAGTCTGAATTTGTTCTTTAGTTCTTCAAATCTCATGTTTAAGAAATGAGAGGTAAAAATGGAGAAGACTGACATTGTTAAAGCTTTCCTATTTGAACTTACAGCTAACCTTTGCTGTCCCAGTTTTCACCTTTTATTATTTTTCTATGTTTTTTTCAGATCCCCCTTCACATTTTCCATTGGCTTGAGATCAGGGCTTTGTGACACCCATGCCAAGACATTGATTTTGTTGTCCTTAAGCCACTTTGTAACAACTTTGGCTGCATGCTTTGAGTCATTATCCATTTGGAACACTCATTTGCACCCCAGCTTTAACTTTTTGGCAGATGTGTTTAGATGTTGCTTCAATATTTCCACATAATGTTCTTTCCTCATAATGCCATTCATTTTATGACATGCACCAGTTCCGTCTGCAGCTAAACGCACCACAGCTTGATGATACTGACTCCATATTTTACATTCAGGATGGTGATCTCAGGCTTACAAGCGACCCAATTTTTCCTCCAAATGTAATGATGGCCGTTATGGCCAAACAGTGTAATTGTTTAGTTTAATCAGATGCAGAGAACATGCTTCGAAAAATGAAAGTCTTTGTATGTGTTAGTAAACCTGCGATCTGGCGCTTATATGTTTCTCTTGGATTAATGGCTTCCTCCCTGCAGCTTGACTGTTTAGCCCATGGTGGTGCAGGATACCACCATGAATAATGACACTGTCTTAACAGCTGCAGCCAGCATCTTCACTAGATGTTTGGCTTTTATTCTGCACATTGTGGACAAAGAACCAATCTCCTTCCTGAGGAGTATAATGGTTGGACATTCCCACCATGTTTAAACTTGCGTTTAATTGTTGGAAGAGATGAAAGTGGCACCTTCAAGCATCTGGACATTGTTCCAAAGAACGAACCAGAGTTGCGCAGCTCCACAGTTATTTTTCTGATATCTATGATGATTTCTGTTGACCTTTCTGTCTTGTCAAACTGGAAACCAGCAGACTCCAGGTGTAGCCTTAAAATATATTCACACCTGTGCAATTAACTCAAACGTGTCAGACAACCCATCAGAAATTTCCAAAGCTATAATATTGTCACCTGGGCTTTCCAGATGACTCTTAGTTTGAAAAGACAGCAATCATTATGTATGTAAACTTCATTAAAACATTCTCACATATTTTTCTTATGATTGGGGCATTTAGCAAGTAGAAATGAATTTGGTCATTCTAACAGACCTAATCAAAATAAGTTTGGACTGATTTAACTTCAGACCGTAAGAAATAAAGCTATAGTGCATGTAAACGTCTGGTTTAAGTGTAATTAGCACTTCTAACTTACTGTTTCTACTTGTTTGCTGCAGAACCCACGGTTCAGCCCGAGATCGAAAATAGGACAGTAGATGGCCATAATGCTAAAGTGTGGTGGCGGCTACCTACCAACAGTGACATCACTCCTGGCACAGCTACTGGATTTTTAGTGCAGCTCTTTGAACCCCCACCGTCCAATGAAAAACTTTTGGAGAAGACCACCCTGCTCAATGTGCTCTCTACCGAGTTTCACAACCTGAAGTATCATCATGACTACAGTGTGGTGGTGCGCCTCATCAACTGTGGCAGCCAGGGGCCAGCCTCCAAACCTTTCCTCTTCCGTGTCAACAGCCAGGGTAAATGGAAACCTCTGGTTTCTTTTATTGCTCTTTTTTTTTTTATGGTTGTGAAAAAATAAATGAGATCTGCAATTTTTACTGTTAAAATAGTTAAATGGATATGTAAAGATGTTTGGAGACTTTACAAGACAAACAGGAGCTACAAGGCCCAACTTTTGTTCTTTTACACAATTTAAATAAATCTCTGACATAAAAAATGTAGGTGTCTCAAATAACAGCAAAGCTACTAAAAGCCACAAAAACACATAAAACAAACAAAAAAATAAAAACATAAAACACAAACTAAATGAAAATGTAAAAAAAAAAATCTTATTCCAGCTTTTTTGTTGTTGCAAAATTTGTTCTACAACAGCTAATAGTAACTGTGTCTGCATTCCAGGGCCTTCACCTCCCCGCAGCGTCCAGGCCCAAGCCCTTTCCACATCGGCCGTCCAGGTGAGATGGCAGCCCCCAGAGAATCCAAACGGAGGCATAATTAAATATGTTATAGAGTACCAGCCAGTCGGCCAGGGCAGTCCTCATCACTGGCTGGACATCAATGACAGAAACAAGACCACAAAAGACGTGACGGCGCTCAATAGCAGCACCCTGTACCAGTTCAGAGTGAGAGCTTGCTCCAAAGTGCCCGGAGAGTGGAGTACATTTGTTCAGGAGAAGACACAAGGAGATGGTAAGAAGGAGCTTGTTTTCTATGTTTAAGTGTTTCTTGGGGGGGTTAGGGTTGTAATAATGTAGTTGGATGTAAAAATTTGTTGAAGGTATTGCGTGACTTTAACATTGTTTAAGCAAAACACAATCAAAACACTGCATCTCAGGGCACGAAAGGAAAGAGAAAATCCCAATGTCCTTGGGTCGCTTTTTCAATTATGATAAGAAGGATGTAAAGACTTTATTGTTTCTTTTGAAGTAGGTTTTATGTTATTTTTTTGATAAAATTGGCAATTGGAAAAGAAGCTCTTAAGATTACTACTAAAACTACATGTGCTGCTTCCTGAGATAGAAATAATCCCTGTCTCTCTTCTCATTTTTTTCCCTTTGTACTTTGTCTCTTCAATGAAAACAGACTCACAGATTTTAGCACCAACCACCCAAGGTGTTTCTGGAAAGCCCACAGGGGACGGTAATCAGCTCCTGGTGGCAGTGGTGGGCTCAGTAACTGTTACCTGTGTGACCATACTGCTCGCCCTGCTGGCTCTGTTCTATATCAGGAAGATGCTGCTCAACCGTCGGCGCACATTTACCTATCAGTCTGGATCGGTGAGGGTGTGCTGGTAGTAACTTTGGAAGAATATAAAAACGTTTTTCAAGACTACATATGAAAACAAAACGTTCACATTTATTTGTTTTTTTGCCAACATTTATGGTAGGGAGAAGAAACTATTCTGCAGTTTAACTCGGGAACCCTGACCCTAACAAGAAGACCCAAGCCCACGCCAGAACCGCTCACCTATCCAATCCTTGAATGGGAGGACATTAAATTTGAAGATGTCATTGGAGAGGGCAACTTTGGCCAGGTTTACACTATTTCATTTTTACTACTTTGATCAATGCATGAATGACAATCAAGCTTTTAAGCAATTAAGCCAACCATATTTTAATAACAGGTCATTAAAGCCATGATCAAAAAGGATGGGAACAAAATGAGTGCAGCCATCAAGATGCTAAAAGGTAAGTACTTTTCAACATTTTAAACCAACTCAAATTTCTTTGTACTTTTCTTGCAATGAGACACATAGTTTGATATTTAAATTGGTCTTGATCAGATATTCTCAATGTTATTGAAAGCCCAAGTTTTTCTTTGGATACTAGCTGTTTTTAAACTCATCTTTGTCCTTCTACCTGATCATGACAGCATTACAAGTTGGAACTAAAACAGATCTACATTGTTTAAAGTACAGTGAAACTGATTCTTTACTTAGTATCTAGAGAGACAAGAGCTGAAATTTAGGAATCGCTTTTATTGCCAAATGACTGAGAGATCAGAGGTTAGAAGCTTAATAAACATTTACATAAAAATGGTTAGTGTTCTGGATATTTGTGAATAAGACACTAATGTCCATAGAAAAGCTTGAAAGATTTTTAAAAGTCAAGTTTCTGAGATTCTAGTGAATGCCTGTGAGATTTATTCTGGAAAATTAGTTTTGCTTGTGTTTTGTGTAACAATCTGAAGCATGCTGTTCTGCTTGCAGAGTTTGCCTCAGAGAATGACCACAGAGACTTTGCTGGAGAGCTGGAAGTGTTGTGCAAATTGGGCCAGCATCCCAATATCATCAACCTGATAGGAGCCTGTGAAAACAGAGGTGAGTGAGCGACATCTAGTGGTGCATTTGGGTCTGTTTTGAAGTCGATGATGGGTAATGCTGTTATGCCAACAACTGTTCCACCATGGAGCCCCTAAATAAAATCCTGTGCATTTACTTGCTTACACAACTCACCACAATAAGTTATGAGATAATAAAGTAAGCTTTGTTTGCCTAATTTAAAATCCTAAATGAAAAGAGCATGACAATGCTGGAAAAAAAATGTTATGAAGTCCACAAATTTAAAAAGGAAAACTGTGAGTAATCTAGTTTGCATTTCCTATCTTGTGAGAAAATATGAACTTTTTGGCCTTCATACAAGTTGCTAAGTGAAGGAAAATGTATATTTCCCATCATTCCAACTCATATTTTGCATACTGAAACATAGCAGTGGTAGCATCATACATTGAAACAATGCATGAAAAATACATTGAATTTGGTTGTAACGTAACAACATGTGAAAAGGTTTCGAGGCTCATGAATACATTGTGAGGTGCTTGACGCTCCAATCTAAAAAAGAACGTAAGAATTTTTAAACATTTTTGTAAGAACTGTTTTTAATAAAGAACATCCAGGTTTTGGTATTTTTCATGAAAATTAGTTTGAACAATTTTGTAATGTTAATAATTATAATGATAATAAGTGGCCTTTCCTCCCAATTGTTTTCTGTCATCTTTGAATTAAAGGCACCAGAAGAAAGGAATCCAAAATGAAAACTTATCACGCTACAGAGGCTTGAAGGGATTTTTCCATGCATCTCACTTCTTTGCTATCTGTTTTCCGAAGGCTGAACTGATGCTAGTTCCTGCCATGATGTATCAGTTTCTTTTAATAGCATTCCAACCCAAATAATGTGATTATTTTTGTTTGATCAAAGACTGATAACATATGAGAAAGGAAATTTAGTGGTAAGCACATTAGATGAAGCATTGCTAATCCAATTTAGCCTTGAAATATAAATGGTTGACAAATTCAAGAATCCACACCACAATTCTACTGAATAATATGAACAAAAGAGACGAAGAAACAGAAAGAACTTGGCTAGGTTATTGTGAATATTTACAACAACAATTATGTGAAAGCTAAATAAGTTTTCAAGGGGAAACAGTGAAGAAGGTGTGAGTTAATAATTGAAGGAATAAATAAGGAGCCATAAAACAGTGGGAAAAAAACTATTTGCATAAAATTTACAAGTGGGCACCTTCTGCAATTCTTTCCTTTCACAATAAAATTCAAAATGATTATTATGGTTATTATTAATCCATTTAGCTTCATACTTACAAACATGAAGCAAGATCAAAGTCGGTTAAGTTTTGATAAGATTAGTGATTTCAAATCTTGTTTAATTATTAATATAATAATATATTTTGTTTAATTTTTCCTGTGAGGCAAATATGTTGTTTTTTTTTTTGTTGTTTTTTTTTTTTCCTGCTGGAAATACAGAACATTCTGTGTGAGACATTTGTCCAGCCTCTCCATCAGACTGTTACTCCTTCCTTCCCCATACGGTCCTCTCTAATTGTGTTGGCACTCTTACTGATCCTGGTGAAATCAGCATGAAACCTTTCCAACAGCTACAAATGCCTAATAGCCTGTGGAAAGGCTGAAAGCTGTCATCTGTTGACAGAGATTCAGCCATCTGGTTGAGTTCAGTGAGGATTTTATAAAAGGTCCGGCCTACGTCTGAGTCAAGTTTAAATTGTTCAAGGCCAAGTCCCTTACCATCTGTAGCCGGTTGGCTCTCTGAGCAACTGCAACCAAGTCAGTCAAGGCCTCACTCAGGGTTTTTAGGTAGACAGACAGGATATTGTTGTGGAATAAAAATAAAAATGAATAATTTAAACAACTGATTGAATGCAATGCTGAAAGGCTCTTGGTCTTTAAATATTGATTGGGCCTGACATAATGTCTATATCATGGTACTGGTTGGTATATCTTCCTCCTTGGTGGAAGTAATGCTCTGCTGTGTTGAATTAACATAAAGTACAAGAACTTGGAGTTTGTACTGCTGCTTTATTGTATGGTGCAATGCACTACCACCACAGGATGACACCGCCATGTTAGACAGTTGATAGTGTTTTTTTGATTTGAAAATCTCAAGTTGACAACTAGAAGCACAATTTGTGGCAGTGTCACTAAAGGATTAAACCTTCATTTTTTATCTAAGTACAGTATAAAAGTTATTTATAGAAGTCATTCAGCTACCTGAAGTGGGAAGTTGATCTTGAATATTAACGATTTTTAAAATCCACATTAAATTCAGATTCAACCACCTAATTCTTGTTTGGAAGGTATTGGCCAATTTGAAAAGCAATGCTTCAAAATAAATAAAACCCTAAATGTGCATGATATGCCGGCTCACAGCAAGCGTATGTGTATCATAGTAGGCTGGAGCAATAATGACTGACACTTTAACAGTAACAGAACTACATGGTAAAATTGCCGAGCTAGCCAGGAGGTTTTTATGAGAACTGTGTCTTTTTTCAGGTTACCTGTACATAGCCATAGAATACGCTCCCTATGGGAACCTCCTGGACTTTCTGAGGAAGAGTCGTGTGTTGGAAACTGATCCTGCTTTTGCAAAAGAGCACGGTACTGCTTCTACCCTCACCTCCCAGCAGCTGCTGCAGTTTGCTGTTGATGTGGCAACCGGCATGCATTACCTCAGTGACAAGCAGGTAAGATGGGGAAAAGAAAATCTAATATGCCTCATAGTGAATAGTCTGTCTCTGATTGAGCTTGGGATTCAAAAACAGCTGTTTGTCAGTTGATGTCATTGGATGTTGCGACGTTGCATAAAGTTTTAATTCTTGCATGTAAGATTTCACTAAACTATGCAAAGAGGCTCCAGTAATGACTCTTAACTCACTCAAAATTCTATTCTGTCTGTAAATTATGTTCACACTTCAGGTAAAGTTTATTTTCGCCCTTTTGTAAAGCATGTTCATTTTACAATTATCACTACTTCCTTTCTCATCTCCTCTGTGTTGGTTTTAGTTCATTCACAGAGATCTGGCAGCAAGGAACGTTCTTGTAGGGGACAGCCTAGTGGCAAAGATTGCAGATTTTGGTTTGTCCAGAGGAGAAGAGGTGTATGTCAAGAAAACAATGGTGAGTTGTTATTTTTTTCTTTGTTTTTGACAAAGTAATCCAAGAAAGGGCGTTGAAAGCATCTCTGAGTAGATGAATTACACCAGTCGTGTCCAATACCAAACCTGGGGGTTACTGTCCTGCTGTTTTTTTTAATCTTTTGCTAGTTTAACACACTAGAATCCTGTATTTATTCATTAACATAGTCTAATCTCACATACAGTTTAATTAAAATGTACATCAACTGGGCACAAAATGGGGGAATGGCTGGGGGAGGAAATAAATCTGCCCTGAGCAATGGGTACGTCAGGTTGACTGAGGTGACATAATCTGAATATTTGACGGGTTAAAACAGTGATTATGAATGGCAAAGTAAACTTAAACATTTTTTATGTTGATCCAGACCTTACAACACAACCACCAGCATGAATAAATCTTTATTTACTTTTACAATAGAATAGAAAAGTTTTATTCTCTGATCCAGTAAACGACAGATTTGTTTTGTCAAGTACATCATCTACAACCATTCCCACACAATTACCTTAACATCTTACCTTAATGAATTCAGATATATCCATTGTGTAAAAAACACGTAAAACAGCACAAAAGAAAGCACATAACCCATTAATTGTTTTTTAAACTTTTGGGTCCATTTTGTTTTACGGAAACATCCAGACAAGTAATGGATCAATAAAAGGTTCTCCTGTAGAGGGCAGTGTTCTGTAAACATGTAAACTACCTTTGTGTGCTGTAATTGTAAAGCTGTGTTTTGCATTGCTTAACTCATCACATTGAGAAGACAGACGTTTAAACTGATTCAGAGATGGTGTAATGTTCAGGATTTGACATTTCAGTTACTTTGTGAAAATTAACCACCTGCTGGTTTGATTCTAGGGTAGACTGCCTGTACGATGGATGGCCATCGAGTCCCTGAATTACAGCGTATATACGAGCAAGAGTGACGTGTAAGTCTTTTATTTGAACAAAATGATGCCATTATAGTTGTTCATTATGTACAAAACAAAGTGTCTTTCTTCAGAAAACAACAAATCATCCCCCCGTCACTGTTACTCTGATAAAAGTGTGCAATGTAACTGATAAGCACAAACCAGGAAGCCTAGGAAACAGACTGCCAGTTGACTCTGTCAACAGGAGCCTGTTTATACAACAGAGAGCAGGCCAGCAGAGCACAGGACAGCAAAAGTAAGAAGAAAAAAACCTTGTGAGGACCAAAACAGTACTAAGAATTAGTGAAAGAAGAATGAGTGAAATGTAAGTAGGAACCAGTGCAGCAGAGATACCTGTGAGGCAAAAAGACAGACTGAGCACAAACACTTTGTCTGATTATGTAATCTACCACACCAGCTTGTGACATATAAAACTGGTGGTTATTCTTGTCAGAAAGTTTTGCTTATCAGATTCCAGAAAATACTGTGGCTTTATGTTTTTGAAACTGAATGACACAAGCACATCTTCATTTTTAAGAAGAAACTTCAACTACATTATTAAAATTTAAAAGCTTTGTGTAGTACATCTCTAGTTCATGCATTTTTAGTTCATGCATTTTTCAAAGTCAAAACTTGTATGAATGCAAGATAAGAGTGTTTTGGAGTTGCACGGTTTTTAATTCATAGATTGGCACAGCTAGTTTCTGTTTGCAGGGCACCAGATACCATCACAGATACCATCAACAAAGTGCATTTGCTCTTTTATGACAGTTAAAAAAAAAGAAAAAAAACTTTTATGTTCTCTCTGACTTGCATGATCTCAACTATTTTTTGACCTTCTTTCTCACAGATGGTCTTTTGGAGTTCTACTTTGGGAAATTGTAAGCTTGGGTAAGAATGCTTACATCATAATAAAATGCAAGATAAAATTGTTTTCCTGTGACTGCAAAGATACAGGCCCTTTAGAGAAAGTCCCAGAAAAGTTCTGGGTTTTTTTCTGCTTTTTGTTAATTCTTTTTGTAGTGTCAGGAAGAGCTATCTTCTCCAAATCTGCATGTGTAGCACAATTGATTGTCTGAATAATAGATGTATTTTAACCTCTATTGTGCATTTCATGGTCTCATGTTTTACATTACATTTATTTTATGCCTCTTGTTTGTCTGTGAATTAGGTGGTACACCATACTGTGGAATGACATGTGCCGAACTTTATGAAAAACTGCCACAGGGCTACAGGATGGAGAAACCCAAAAACTGTGATGATGAGGTGTAAGTGTCCTGTTCTAAAAGGCAATTAATTCAACTGTTTTACTATTTTAGTTCTTATTAGGAGTTTTATCAAAATGATAGGGTGTTAGCATTTTTATCCAAACATTATTTAGGAAGTTCTGTCATTGTTTGTCATCCCAGCTATGAACTAATGAGGCAGTGCTGGAGGGATCGGCCCTATGAGAGACCACCCTTCTCACAAATCTCTGTCCAGCTCAGCCGGATGCAGGAAGCCAGGAAGGTAATTCTTGATTCACAATAAGATTCATACTGCTTCAAGTTTTTTTTTTTTTTTTTCTTTTTTCACTTTTTCCCTGAATGCACCATTACCTGACTGATGCTCAGTGGAGGCAGCATGATACTGCGGGGATGCTTTTCCTCAGCAGGTAGATGGAAGGTAGTCAGAGTTAATGAGAAGATGGATTGACCTAAATGTAGGACAATCCTGGAAGTAAACCAGTTGCAGGTTGAAAAGTTCCAAACTGGAAGAGAAACTGGTTCATCTTTCAACAGGACAATCACTCTAAATATACATCCTTAGCTAGCATGAAATGGTTTAGACCAAAGCCTAATCATGTATCAAAATGGCCTAGTCAAAGCATAGGCCTATTTCCAATCAGCAACTTTGACATGGTTGATTACAAAAACACATAATAGTTTTTATATTTATATCAGTAACATTTTTGACAGTTTAATAAAATGTGAAAAAGGTCAAAGGGTATAAAAACGTTCATCATACACTGCATTACAAAAGGTGTTGCATCATAAATCATCATGTTACTGCAATTTCTCTTTAGAGCAGACATCCCTTTGTTACAAATTAACAGTCACAATGAGCAAGGCAGAAATGTGGTCACTTAGATGAAGTTTAACTGCTAATTTCAATTGAATGCCGTAAATAGTTTTTATATTTTGCCATCGGTTTTCCTGAAATTCACCTGTCTTCCAGGCCTACGTTAACATGGCTCTCTTTGAGAACTTCACCTACGCTGGGATAGATGCCACCGCGGAGGAGGCCTGACTACCAGCCCCCCCAGACCCTCGCACATCACGTAGCTCCAAGAGAAAGACGAGCGGCAGGCCGCCACGTTACTGCCACCACCCCGCCAGTCAGCGGCAACACAGGAGGACTGGACGCTTCAACGCAACCACCCAGCTATAGACGGAGGACTGTGACAGGACACTTTATTGGGTTACCAAAAGCATGAGGAGACGTGGAGAATAGCTGAGCCTTCGGTGGAAAGACGCATTTGCTAGAAAGCCTTCTGGAAGAAATACCCCTCTCTTTCAATTCAATGTAAAAACAAAAATCAACAAATTTATCTTTCTTCTTTCTGATTTTATATTTTTCTCTGATTCCTGAGGGGGCAACTTACAAACATGGAGCTATGTGATTTGCTAAAACACCAAAGGGTCTGTGGGGTGTCTGCTGGATTTTTTTTTTTTTTTTTTGTACTCGCGGAGGAGGAGGAGATATTTTTGTGGAGAAAACTTTAAAGGACACAGTTTGGACTGCAAACAGAAGTTCTCAACTTTTTTTTAGAGTGAACCGTGACAGATACCATTGTAGCACTTACAGTAGCATGATATGTGCCATTTGTCATAGTTATCTGTGTACTGCCTATCGCTGCCCTGTGAAAATCAGTACCGCTGTTTGTATTTTGATACATTTGTAAAAATGTTGAAAAAGTATTAGATCCATGTATTCAAATTAGGCAGAGTTGTAGAACAATATATTTTTTAGCCAATGTGGAAGGCGTGTTGAAATGAGAAATTATCTCCACACCATAGAGCACCATCAACACTTTTAGGAACCCTGGTAAATATGTGTAAAAAGACTTATTATGAAATTATATTTTGTTATCTCAAAATCTGGATTAGTAGGAAAACATTTCTGAGGTTTCTTCTTTTTTTTTTTTTTTACAAAATACAATGTTGTCACACTTACTGGAACTCTTAAAAGTTGAAACCACACACAGATGAGCAGGATGGATAAAGAAAGCAGAACATAAGTAAAAATTAAAAAATCCCAAAGTTCACAATCAGACGGTTGCAGTCATTAAGTTTTCATAACAACCATTAGATTCTGTTGGATTCTACATGACAGCCAATAGTTTTGGAGGAATGTTAGGTAAAAATCTGAAAAAGAGACTAAAATTGAGGTTTTTGAAAAACAAAATTTGGGAAAGCAAGAATTTATGTCCAAGTACAAAGGAGGATCTGTGATGCTGTGGGCCTGTTCCTCTACAAAATGCCCTGGAAAAGTAACTAGTTAGGGCTTGGGTTAATTGTAAAGGGCTCTGCCAGCAAATATAAAATGGGTCATAACTGAATCTCTCAGCAGGACTAAAAATGTATGGCCCAGTTAACATAAAATAGAAAGTACATTTTTCTTAGCCCCAAGGTCTAAACCCTGGAGAAAACCTTTGGGGTGAGTTGAGGATAATAGCGCAGAGGATCCAGGCCTCTGGCTGAGTGCTACTGGAGACGAGTAAGTCTTATCCTTTTGTGTTAACAGCAGGTGTCAGGAAGTTTGCCACCAGTGATTCAGTGTGTGTGATTAATCTAAAGCAATCAAAGATGAATCTATGTTAAGCTTTTTATTCATGTTTAGTGAGGTGCCATTATGTGTGGAGGGTGCTGTGTGAGCAGTGGTGGTCAGATTGAATGTTGTACTGTTAGAAGACATGTAATAAAATGTTAGCATGGTTGTCATGGATTTATATTGGTTCTTAAACAATTGTTTTTCTTGTCTTTTGTCTGTTTATAAGAAGGAAAAGTACATCCCAGAGTACTGGAGTCTAGGGAGAGCTAAGAGATGCTGATCTGCAGACTTGATTTTATAAAGTTTGTCTTGAGGTATCACTTTTGTGGAGCAAAACAGTCTTTGGACTTGTAGTCAACCGACTTTTCTATACGGTGTGTGTGAAATGCTGCAACAGGACACGTGAAAAAAAGAAAAAGGAATCCTGATCTGCCCAGCTGCACTGAGCTGATCTGTCACCGGGTTTCCTCCACAAACCGACCACATGCACAGAGCTGTCTGTCACACACGGTTTCTGTGGCCAAGCTTCCTGAGGACCTTCGAACATGTGAGGAAAACACCATTGGCCCAAGGTTTATTTATAACTCACATCATTCAAAATTTTATGTTAAAGAACTAGTTTGGGTGAACTTTTGACCCTGATGATGTGAGCCCTATGAAGATTTTATACCAATGTGTTACTGTGTTGTCTGACCATATAATATGCTTTACATACATTAAGCAGATTTAATGTAAATAATGTATAAAAGTTTTGATACATGTTGAAAACTGAACCAAACACATTTCATAAACCCTCGAGCATGAATTTAGACACAACTCAGGATCTCATAGAGGATATTGAGCAAGAATATTACACAAGCATTTTGCTGGTCGATCACAATGGACATATTGGGCACCCCTGATTTAGAGCATCAGTCATTCAACCAAGAGGTGTGTGGTAACTCTGGAGGAGCTACAGAGATCCATAGCTCAGGTGGGAGAATCTGTTGGCAGAGATACCATTAGTCATGGACTCATTAGTTTCCAGACTAATAGACTAATTTGCAATGTTTTATCACATAAAGTCCCAAAGAAATACAAGGCAAGCAGTTAATTTTTCAGCAGGATGACAACTCAATGCTTCAGATTCACTGAGGATCTCCTGGAGTGGCCCAGTCCAGACATGAATCCAACTGAACATCTCTGGAGAGGCCTGGAAATGGCTGACGGACATCTACCATCCAACCTGATGGAACTTGGGAGAAACTGCATAAACATAGGGGAGCTAAACTTGAGGTATCATATTCTAAAACACTTATGGCTGCAATTGCTGCCAGTGGTGGATCAACAAAGTATTATGCAAGGGTTTTGGATGCTTATGTAACTTATTTCTTTGGTTTTCTAGTTTTAATAAATTGGCAAAACACTCAAAAACAATTTCTCACATTGTCTTAATTTGGTATTTGTGTGCAGAATTTTGAGGAAATGTCATGAAATTTGTAATAAGTCTGTAACATAACAGAATGTGGAAAAACTGAAGCCCTGTGAATACTTTCCAGATGCACTTGTTAAAAGAAATCTGTGGCTGTAATGTGACATAAAACTTTTTCAACGTTTGCAGAGCACTATGAAAGAACACTGTTAGATCTCAAAGACAAACTTTCTGGCGTACCAACCCTGATATGATTAGTAGCTGCTGCATCTACCAGTGTGGTTGGTGAAGCCGCCATTATTTGGTTGATCAGAGCCAGCAACAGATCTGTCATCTGTAAAGCATTGCAGGAAAGGAAAGCATTGCAATTCAGCTGTACATTTTTTTGTAATAAACATCTTCTGGTTCCATCTTACTTCTTTCAAATAATAAAACAGTATGCCTACACCTGATTATCTTCTGTTAATCAAATGGAGTTCATACTGTAGCACTAAATGTTCAGGTGATGTCAAGATAACCTCTCCCCTCAAAAAAAAAAAAAAAACATTTTAAAAATGTCTTGTTTTCAGAAACTCGGATAAGAGGTGGTTTAATCAGTTTGTGGTAGACATTTTTTTTATTTTTTTTACCAGCCATTTTATTTTTCTGTTCAGAAGTTTCATTTTAAGCAGCAGTGCTTAGTGTGAGAAAGTCCCTTTTAGAAATAGAAAATTTGAAATAGAAACATGTTTTTATTCCTCAGTGGGGAAATTCAGATGCATCAGCAGCAGTGACATGCAAAACGAATGCATGCAGATTAGCACAAAGGTAAAAACATACAACTGATCATTTAACTTTTCAGTATTTAATGAAATGAAACTATAATTACACAAAATGTAAACATATTAAGTAAATAAAATATGACTGTTAAGTTTGTTCTTATGGGTATAGGCTGTAATCATATTATGGTGGTTTAGTAAATACATTATAGTAAATAAACGATTAATTGTTTTGTTAGCTTTTTATTTAACATATTCTTCTTTAGTTAGCAAGTTTAGTAGTTCTCTTATATTGATTCCTTACTTCTACTCTTATTTAAGCAGTCTGTCTTTCATTGTTCATGTTAGTGTGGTTTGGCTATTCTGTTGCACTAAAATTGAAGTTTCAACTGATATCAATCTGGGCTTTATTCTTTCAGCCGTTTGGGTCCCACCTTGACCTCCATGACAAGCATGTGACAAGTTATTTAAAATAGGACATTTTGAAAGAAGTAGAAAAACTGTGCAAATACAGCATAGACAAGAGGGAGCGGTGTAACAACTATTATAACGAACTTGCTATAACGTTTACTGTGATACAAAGTCAATATTTAAATGTAATCCACATATTGTTAATATTTGACTTCTGTAGTTTTTAAATTTAAATTTATTTTTTTTATTTGCTCTAACAACAAAATTAGAGCATAAATATGTATTCAGGACAGTTTTAACTTTCCGGCCTCAGTGGCTTCCACAGCACCGTCACATTTCTATGTGGGGTGAGTCTGCTTCTGAGGTACAGCATTATTTTTCTGTTGTTGGTCAGGCCTCTGGCAGCAGCATTTTTTTTTAAAGAACTGCTGACTCATGGGGTTTTCTACATACATTTATAAAACACCATCACAATAGTTCAACTGGGTGAAACAAAAAAGATGAAGTAGCATTTGTCCATGCAGTTATAATTGGAAACCC
This sequence comes from Poecilia latipinna, assembly GCF_001443285.1. Lineage (NCBI taxonomy): Eukaryota > Metazoa > Chordata > Actinopteri > Cyprinodontiformes > Poeciliidae > Poecilia > Poecilia latipinna. Next base: position 25,316 of record NW_015113904.1, on the reverse strand, counting down.
TTAAATGTGGCAGTGATTTTAAAATGGGCATCATTAACTAATTCAGTACAATGTTTTGAAAACATTGTGGCATATGGAATATTTATTATGTTTTATATTATTCCTGCTGCGGCAGTGTTAGATTTAAACGACTGGAAGTTATATTAATGGATTAAAGAGACTCCCCCATAGAGTCCGACCGACTTAATTATTTACAAATCTAGACCCCCTGCACGTTATTGTTCAAATAAGGAAATTTCGCGCGTGCGTACAATGCTGGAGGGCAAAAAGACTATTTTAACATATGATGGTTAGCCGCCGCCGCCGCAGAATAATTCCATTATCTCAATCAAACTTAGACATGTAGATATTATTAAGTTCGTGCTGTGCTTAACATCAAAGGGAGAAACGTTAAAGTACAATTCAAAACCACGTCTTTCTCGTTCTCTGTATCAGCGTATGGCTAGCTCGCTGTTACTGTCTCTTACTCTGCAGTTGTAGAGTCACAATGTCTGGGATCATGAGCGCCCCCTGCCATGAGGCAGGTAGAACTGCCTGCCTCACCTCGAGTCTGTTCTCTGCCGTTTCTGATCGCTCCTCAGCACACGACACACGTTACACACACAGTATATTAAATACATAAGCTAAA
>NW_015113904.1:18710-21330 GCF_001443285.1 Poecilia latipinna | reverse complement strand
GTGCAGTTAGCGAGAGGTTGCGCAATCCCAGGTGAGGCTCAGCTCGGTGCTTCCTCACCGGCTTCGCTTCCAAGCATTTGAATGCGAAAAATCGAAAATTCAGCGATTTTGAAGAAAAAAAACCCCATCAGATTTGGTTAAATTAAATGGAAAATGGGTACTTTATAGTATAAAACACAGAGTGAACATATCTTTATAAATGATTTTATTATTATTATGTTTCCATGATGACAGGTGAGCCTCCCCTGACCGCACGTCACTGATAGAGTCCAAAATCAAACTCCATAAAAAAATCTGTAGAGGGAGCTAAACATCAGGTTAATGACAATGAGGCCTTCAAATCTCAAACAAATGGAGTTAATCACTGAAAATAAATCGTTAAAATAACAGTGGAAACATGGGGGGTGGGAGGGAGACTCCACAGTTATATGTACAATGAGAGTGTTATTGCTGTGATGCCATCAGTAATTGAGAAGGATGCAAATAAGTTCCTAAATGACTTTTTTTTAAAATATATATATATAGAAATAAAAACTCATTTGTTTTACATTGATACATAATTTATGCTGTTTTATGTTTAAAAAAATACCAGTCTCATTTAATATCAAAGACAAACCATAATTGAACATAATTAATATGATCTAAATTTGCCAGGGCTATGAGCAAAGGGGGCCTGCCTCTGTACGTGCGAAATAAAACCAAATGTGCTGTACTGCTGCTGTGCAGCAGGTCAGGATGTGGTTAATCAGCACATATGGTTTTCTGTTTGGGTACATTTTTGTTATTTGTTTTACAGGAGGGCATGACTGTCATTAAATGTAGAACACAGAATTTGAAAGCTTATAAAGTTCTGTGCTTTACATTGTAAAGTACATTATCTTGAAATGGTAAGTCCCAAGTCTTCTAAAGATTATATTGGGTTAACTGTTATAATTCACTTACTAATCTTTTGATGAACACAACAAATAAGAATATCTACAAATACATACAATGGAGATCAAGAGTAACTGGACTCTCCACCAGTCATTTGTTATGCTCTTGTGTCCTAAAAATATGAGGAAAAAAAAACTGTACATTTCTCCTCCCATCTTGCCTTTTTTGGAGTCAGCTTCCACCACAGATAAAGTCCACTACCTCTTATAGGCTGAGCTTTTTAGTTCGACCCTTCTGAACTTGTTAAATCCCACCCACATACAACAACTCAAAACTACATGCAGTAGACACAATAAACACAAACATGAGATGAGCTCAGGACTCGAAGCACACCTCAGTCAATGATGACTCAGCTTTGCATATGGAAGATATTTCTCTTTAGCTTGTGGATCCATTTTGACCTGTTGCCCGTCTTGCACTGCAATGTTGAAAATGAGCAGAATTTGTCAAAGCAAGGTAAGTGTACATGTTGAAATGTTCAGGTGAAGTTTAAATTATATTTACCTCCGTTGCTGTACCGACAGCATTTATTTCTTTTGTTGGAAATTCCTATTAATTCATAGATACATCTATTTTGTGCATTTTAAGTTTGTCAGACTGTGTGTATAATTTTAATTTAATTTAGGTTAAAGTTATATTTCTCAGAACAAGATAAAATATTGCAGAAGACAAAGGTGAAAGCATAGCATCTTGTTAACTCCAAATAGTAAAGATAGGAACTATGCACATCATATATTTATTCTGGGCTGGTGTCTTATTGTACCTTATTAAGATTTGTAACAATGTTTTTTTACAGAATGCGGAGCCAGAGGAAACTCAGACTTGTTTTTTAAGGAGTTAATTTATAATAATAATATATAATGTAATATAAATATAATAATTGATCAGTTATAAACAAAGCAGTACATGTGCTAGAACTAAATAAATGTGTCTTTGACCAATATACTGACTTTAAAATTGCGTAGAACTGTATGTCACAAGATCCTGCAGTTTGGCAACTTGAGGTAAAGTTGAAGAGATCTTAAATACAATTATTTTTTTCCTTAAGCCATTTAAGTTCTGCATAAGCTGAAAACCTTTAAAGAAATATTGTTTTCTGTAAGTGTGAGATAGATTATAAGACCCTTCCTCACCCAGAATTTAAAAGTGAAGTCTCAGCTGGGAGGGAATTCTGTACCAAATGTGTTTCTCCTAAACAAGGTCAACAATTTGTCAATTTTTGTCAAATTACCCAGCTTCTGCCAAATTTTTTATGTTAGATGTATCCAAGAATTTACTCCCACCCCCAAGTGAGCCAACAGACTTCTATCAAAAATCAGGACTTGTAACGGAAATGCAGTTACCCACATTTCATTCCACTTAGCCATATAGTCCTCATTACTCCAACAGAGAAATGGAGCAAGCTGGAAGGCATGATAGTAATAATAATAATAATACTAATAATGATAATGCTGCTTTAGCTGTCGTAGAGCCATGCCACCCTTCTCCTTTCTAAGTTGTAAAGTTCCATAGTGAACCCTTCACTTGTTCCTTACCAAATAAACTGGGATATCCGTAATTTCCTGAATTACCAATCCAGCAGCTCAACCAGGAGATCTAGAAACTTTGGGAAATTTTAAACATTTTACTTGAGAAACAAGCCCAGATTAAAAGGGAACATTTTCCTTGCCCCATTTGATTGGCACCA
>NW_015113904.1:0-13326 GCF_001443285.1 Poecilia latipinna | reverse complement strand
CTTTGTACAAGAGGACTGTCTATGTGGAGGAACTCTGTAAGAAACTTGCTTCAATATTATTCAGATTTTCTTGTGAAATCATAAACAAACATTAACACTGTGTTGTTTTAATGGTTGTTTATCTCTTTAGTTTTCACTGACCTTTTGATCTTAGTCAAAGTTTTGAGACCTTCCAGTCATATTATGAAAAATAATTTATTTTATGTGCAGGTCTTCTGGATCCCCCCTCCATTGTCTCTCTACAGCCAGAAGACACTGTGGGGAAAATGCTTGTTTCTCTTGGCAGAAATTTAAAACACCTATGGATGAAAAGCAAATATAGAATTCATTATTCTTCTAAGACACTTGGGGAAAAAACAGTAGAGGTAATGTACATTTTAAGTGTATTTATTTTATGTTTTTTACTTGAATTGAATTTATATAATGTGGTGCTCAGTAAAGCCACCTCACATATTTTGCCCATGTTTGATTTCTAGTCTTACAAAAATATTTCAAATCATCAAAAAAATTTCAATTTCAGGAAAAGACAGCCTGAATAAATAACAAAATAAAACAATGAGCAAAGAATTATAACATTTATTAAAGAAAAATGCAATCCAACCCAAACATAGACCTATGTATAATATAATTCCTGCCCTTGTTAAATCATGATTGAACTGTGATTAACCCCATTTTTGGGACATCACATCCTGCCCTGATCATAGCAAAACCAGTAAAAGAAAGAAATCATTTAAATAGAACCTGTTTAAAAGTTAACTATTTTAAAGAAGAAAGGATAAAAATAGACCCAACATGAACCACTTCTTTCTAATTAATCTATAAGGTAATAGTTCTAGATAAATACTTAAAGTAATCCCTCTTGTTTGCAGGTAAAAGACGACAGCTTTCTGCTCTCACTGGAACCAGGTGAGGAGGTTGAGGTTCAGGCTTCTGTGAAATGTGCAAACAGACCAGATGAACATCCTGGATACTGGAGTGCCTGGTCGAAACCTGTGCGAGCAATAGTTCCCCAAAGTGCAGGTGTGTCTGATCGAAAACAAACTATAAATAAAAACATGGTTGTAGAAATCCTTAATTAGTTCTCCTGTTTCTAGACAGGAAGCTCCTCTGGCGTCTCTGTGGTTCCATGCTGATCATCATTATCTTCTTCATCCCAACCGTTTTACTTTGTCGCAGGTACTTTTGTTTTCAACTATTTATTTTGTTGTGAAAGCAATTATAAATTTATTATATGTTCTTTTTAAAACAAATATCAATATTTAGAAGTAATACATTCTCTGAAAAAGATCTAGTATTTGAAAAAATTGAAAAGTGTTAGAAAAAAACATCATTATGTTCTTTTTTTTTTAGGAAGCTCAAGCTGCTCTTTTGGCCTCCAGGGCCCAACCTTGAAAAAGTTCTTCAGGGCTTCCTGACAGACATCAACCAGCAGAAATGGGTAAAATATTTAGTGGCAGGATTTAAAGTTTAAAGTAATCATAAGCAATCATAGACAAAACAACAAATAAAAACAAAATGGTAGCACAAAATAATACAGTGTGTACTTTCCCAGAACTTAAGTCATTTCCAGAACTTACCATCCACCTTTATGAAAATTTCATGAAACAAAGTGGTTGCTTTCCTTCAGCTTATAAGTTACTTTGTAAGACATTTCCGATACTTTACTGAATAGTCCAGAAAGTAACTCCTAATGTTTCCAGGAAAGAAACTGGGAAACCCAGAAAAAAAATACAAGTAAATTCTATGTTCTATGAAAGAAGAAGCTCCACTAAATAAAAAAAATGTTGCTAGAGCAGCTGTCACTGTGAGACATGTTTTAAATAAAAGTCCACCACTTTGTAAAACTCATAATTCATTTAACATTGCTCTCATTTTGTTAAAATCCTCGAGGAATAAAACCCAAATGATCGTCTTGTTTTGTCTCCCCACATGTTCACCACTACAAAAAACAAATGTTCATAGTTCATCCTAAAATAAGTAGAAATGTATAATAAATGTTAACAGAATTAATACATTTAAAGCTGAATGACTAAATAAATTCTGAGTTACTCACCATGAATTAATGAACTCACCTTACAGAATCCTCCAGTCACATCGAAGCTGTGTTTTGAAGAAACAACCTCCTCTGTAGTGGAGATCATGTCTGATGAGCTTCCAGTCCTTGACAATCCTTCTGAAGAACTCAACTTCCTCTCCTCTGATGGAAGCTTTTCCTTTGAGAAACAGGCAGATGGGAGTTCTGGGAGCGAAACCCTCAGAGACTATGTCACTCTGAACAAAGATCTGTCCGTTCTCTGCCTTAAGCAAAACTGTTATGTCTATGAGCAATTTAAAGATGGAAAAGATCCTGAGAAAGGAGATAACCTTTCTACAACATGCCACTGTCTTAAGCCTTGTTCGTGCAGCAACTATTTTAACCATTCTTACCTACCTTTGTCTCAGTCTACAGATGGCTTGAATAAAAACATCAATGTTGGACATGATAAAAGTAACCCTTATACTAACCTTTTCCTCGACTAAACATGCAACACAAGTGTGCCTCCAACTTAAGTTCTCTGTACAAAAGTGATCAATTCACATAGATTACTGGATATAGTTTCAGTAAAATCTACATTTGAAAAAGAATTAAAAACTAGAAAGGTGATAATAAAAATGAAAAGGAATATTGCTATATTACTACGGATATATAGAAAAAAGCTTGAAATGTTTATTATAACCGTTGTAACAATAAGTGCTGTTATAAATGCTCTTTTTTATGCAGTTATTTTTGGAGTATATTGGATTATGCTGAACATATAACAGTTCTTATATTTTTCATGTAACATTAAGTTTAAGTATTAGCAACTAACTTTACATTCAGTTGTATGGGACAGTATAATTGTATTTTTTTTTTACTATTTGTAGTTCTGTTTAGTAATCCATTACTTACTTGCTTCAGAGCTTGAATACTTACAATATAAACATGTAAATGTTTAAGAATAATAAATTTTAAATTTCTTTTTAAAAATTAAAGGCTGTCAGGGTACTTAGAGAGAAAAATCTTGCAAATTCTTTGATAAGTATAGAAAAATAAAACAGAAGTAATATAATAATAATAATCTAGGTGTTTTTATGTTGTTTGTTGTTGTTTTATTATTGTATTTTAATTGTATCAGGCAGTTTTGGGGAATGCAAAGTTAGACTTTGTGCTATAACCTCATACAGTGCATCTCTTCTCTTGTGGTTAATGTGTACTGTATATTTTCGCTGTTTTAAATAAAGTAAATCGTAAATCTGGAAAAGTATGAAACATTGTGCACATTGCGCAGGGACCTTGTACTTTGTTCTGTAGTTCTTGTTTAATACCACAAGGTGGCAGCACACATCAACATGCCGATGTGTGCAGCCACAATGAGGGACGTCGAGGGACCACGGACTGAATCTGGACCAAAAACATAAACTCACATTTTCTCAGGCCTTGTGATCTTGTTAACTTTTTGCACACTCATATGAGATATGAGGATTGAGATGCCATTATTTGTTTTAAAAGAAGTTTCTACTCTAAGGTTAATAAATGACTCACAACACAGATGAAAGCTAATGTTGATTTATTCATAAAATAAAAGGAAAAGGCTCAAGTATAGAGGAGTTCGACAGTTTGAATTAAAACCAAAACACCTGAGATGGAACAATAACACCTTAACAACTAGGAGTGGATGTAAACCCTACATGTTTGACGTTTTAACAGCTTTAAAATATTTTTTTATCTGAGCCCAAACTTAGATAATTTTGCAATTTAGCTGAATTAGTTCAGAATTACAGTCTAAGTATGGAGGATCATTATACTGTAGCTAAGGCATCAGAAGAAAACTATCCAGTCCAACTACTGTTTGCTATCACACCAGCAGCAGATCAGCACCGTCTGCCAAGGCGTATGATGTCACATTGATAAAGTAGCCCCGCGTTGTCCATGAGGCGTTAGGAGAAAGGTGGGAGACAGAATGTGTTCAAAGTGAGACAGGCAACAGAAGAAGAAAATTTAAAAGGGCCAGTGTTTACTCCCCAAGCTGCTTTTCCTCCCGACATGAATTCTTTCCATGTTTCATCACTGCCCACTTGCCCATACGCTAATGTCTATGGGGGGAGGTTGAGTCACCTCTTGATGTCATTTCCTCAACTTTCACAGACAATCACACCGAGAACCAGAGCTGCCTCAGATGTGATGGACATGCAGGGTTATTATAGAACATGTGTTTGTATTTATCGTGTTGTCATGTTTACAGGCCTCAAACACGAATTCACCAACAACGGAAATGAAGCTACTTAAGCAGCAGCAACATAAGGTTGGCTTCTGCTGGAAGCTCATCACACGACTGTGGTTAACTGGTTCTGAAAACTGACTGCAATCACATTTGGTCCTGTTGAATTTTGTGCTGCAGAGAGTGCTGACAGGATGGCATACATCAGTTTCTGAAGGAAAAACTGCCAAACAAGAATAACAAACATCCAGTGTAATCAAAAACACAGGCAGAACTAATGATGTTGGAGAAAGTGCAGCAACCTCAGAGTCGTTCAGTGGGAGAAAAGTCATTGATTTTCCACAAAGGCACTGGCAGAAGTAGGAAGGAAGGTTGTGTTGGTTTCAATAAAAACATACAGTGCCTTAAAAAGTATTTTCTACATTTTGTCATGTCAAACCACAAATGTTAATGTATGTACCTTGTATTTTATGTGATATTTTACCACAAAGCAATGCATGAATATCTATCTCAGTCAGCTTTTATTCCAGTATTGCCCTGCCTTAAACTATGGTCATATTTCCCATCATCTCTTACCAGCTCCTGCTGATAAAAAGCAACTTAACAGTATGACGATGACAACACTTTGTTTCAAAGTGGAAATGGTTTGTTCAACTAAGAAAAGAGGTTTTCAAAGGTTGGCATAGGGTTGTATAATCTAACCCTGGAGTAAACGTCTCCGCATTTTATCCCACCACACAATGATTGTGTTTTTTGGTCTTCATGATTGTTTGTCTAATATCAGATCTTTAAGGAACAACTGCATTAATATTGAAATGTAATCCCACAAACGTGGCACTATTAACTAAGTAGTTTACTTCTAAAGGCGGTTGGTTGCTGCAGTTGCTATTTGGCGGTATCAGACTTCTGTTGTTCTATTACATGAAGTGAAATACAATATCTGTGGTTTTAACATGATTAAAATGTAAAACATAGTTGAATGTGTGTGATTTCTTATGCAAGGCACTACATTCATGACCTATGCATGGTTGGTACAGTATTTTTTAATTAGTCTTTTCTTTTTTGCAACAAATATGCTGAAACTGTTGGTGGTTGTGTAGTATTAGATAGCAAACTGGATTTTAACGAGCAATTTGTTTAAGCAAGTTATTAAAAGTAAGAGTGCTAATGGATTTTGAAGGGCAGAAATTTAAACATTAAAACAGGAATGGATTTAAAAAAAAGATTACAATCATCATACCAAAAGACTTTTCAAGCTTTTTGCTACATTGTCATTTTTAAACATATTTATGTATTTTCAGAATTAGATTCAGCACCAAGTGTATGGAAACAGTCAGAATTTTGCTGTGAATGGGTAATAAAAGTGAAACTTTAGGTGACAGTTCTAGTTGAACTGGTTTCTTTGATATTGGTCCAGAATACATTTCTTTAAAAATGTAAGTTTACTCACACTATGTAGGCACAAGATCACACAAAAGGTAAATCACAGTCAAAATGGTGCATGTAAACAATATAGCCTAACTCTATACACATCTTCTTTTAGATCTGCAGAACAATGTTATTAATATTTCAGCTTACAATGACAAAATAGGAATCTATTGAATCTGTGTTAATTTCATTGAGCTTCTCTGTGAGTCATAAACACTGAATGGTATTCACAGATTAGTCAATACATAAGCTATGAATCTTCATAAGGTTCAAGGATGTAAATCAACATGGCACATACATCCCTCTACTGATTTTAAACAATATCTAACATTAGAAGAGACAGCTGTTTTGGTCCTGTTGTTCACTTTTAACATATTGAACAGTGTCGGTTTTAAATTTTAGGGCAAAATAGCTCGATTATCAATCCTGATTTCTTTAAAAAGATGTTGGTAACCTGATGCTTTATGTTTATCATCTAAACTACTCTCACATTTTAACTCGTCTTATTCTAATTTCAGTGTACTGGAGAGATGACCTGATGGTTCCCTTTAGATTTTATGTAATAGAAATTACTGAAAGTGCTCATCTCTCCTCTAACTTGCTCTTTTTGTTCAACATTAAGCTGTATACCAGCTGCAGTGCTTGATTAGCATGCACTGAAAGATCACTTTTCAACATGCTCAGATGTTTGGATTCTTGCTGATGAGCACAGAGCAGCATGTGAGAGCCCCGTCCACTTTAACTTTCTCCATATTGGACACAGGAATCAGCATGTGGTCTTTCAGCTTTTCAAACACCTGCAAGACACAAAGACAAGAGTATCAGCACAGATATTCAATTTTTTTGTGTTTACAAGATTTTTAGAAAATTGGTGCCACATTCAGTCTAGTGCAATTGGAAAACATGTCTTATGAATTTGACTGTTCATTACTTTTCTGATCTAATTCTTTAAATGTGGGATTTCAGTCAGTGGCTCAGCTGCATGAAAAAAATCGGTGTCTGGATGATCCAAGTTAGGAGAAATAATTAGAAGATCTCACCAGATACTCAGGTTGATAGGAACTCAGAGTGAATCAAGCTATAAAGCAGAATTTTACAACCCTATCCTGAAATCTTGTGCATGTGTCTCATTTCAGAAACACTAAATGGCTTAATAAATGCAAATATAAAATTTGAGTGCTGCAAAACTTCTAGCCATAACAAGCTTGCAAGGCATGACAGCTATTGCCACAGGCAAACGTGGTGATTCAAGAGTTGCGTTACCAAGGGAAATTTTTACATTACCACATTTCTAGTAGAAATTACACTCCAAGTTCTCTTCAGGTACTCTGAGTTGCTCACACAGTCCAAACGTTTGTATCTTAGATTTATTTGTTTCTCTAAATTGCCCTTAGGGATGTTTGTCCCGTGATGATCTGAAAACCTGTCCACGGTGTACCCCTTTTTTTTTTTCACTCACCACTGAAGTTGGGCACCAGCGCCCCCTGGATCCTGAGTAAATAAAGTAAATAAAAACAAGCTAAAGCGTTAAATGAGCAGTTCAGACAGTGCGCTGCCATCTGGTGGCCAAGTTGCAGACCACAACAATGTGCCAACTATTTTCACAGGTAAGATGATAAATGGCCTGAATTTGCATAGCACTTTATCAAGTCAGATGATTTCAGAGCAGTTCACCCATTCATACACACATTCACACAATGATAAGGAAAGCTACATTGTAGCCACAGCTGATCTGGGGCAGAGTGATGATAAAAGCACATCTGCTATTCAATCAGAGCCACTGGACTCTGACCACAGCCAGCAGGCAAAGCAAGTAACGCATCACAGCTACAAGACAAGAACTGAGAGGCTGGTTCGAACCAGCAACCCACCGATTACAGGACAAATCCCAATCACCTGAGATGCTAGTCGGGCTATCTGTAGTTTAGATGGAAACAGGACAGAGAAAAAAAGAAACCAAAAAATGACTTATTTTTGTTTGCAATATTCCACAAATTAAAAATAATGTACATCATACTGATGAGGAACCCATAACTGTCATGGGTAAATGTGCAAAATATACAAAATGTCTTCTCTGGACTTTTAGCACTATTCATATGAAAGGTAAATTTTGCCAGTATTAACAAACTAAAGGGTTTCTCATTGTAGCTTCAGCTTTTTTTATGTAAATAAACCAAATGCTGCTTCCACCAGTCATTTCGAGCATTAACCGGTATGAACTTTACAAACGAAATAAAATTATTTGTGCACAGACAAGTGATTGTTAAATTGCTTTTGGTGGCATAGATCCAAAGGGAGAGAGACAAAATATTAAGCAAGAGAACAGCTCTAAACATTTTCTCGTCTCTAAGCAAATTCTCCAAACAAAAAAAAGAAAAGAAAATGGAGTGAGAACTATTACAGCATTCTCAAAAGACCCTTGTAAAGTAATGTGTCACACTGTGGCCGTTTTCCAAAAGAAAACCACTGTTTTCCTACTGCACTTCCAAACCAGGACATTTTTCTCTTTAAACTCTTGCTTCAACCCTGCAGTGATATCAAGTGAGGCCTTAAAGCACAACCAGGGGGACCAACTAAACACACTTATAAGGAGTGATGCAATATGGCGAACAAAGCTTCTGTTGATGCAGATGATATCTTTAACGTCACTACAATGACTGCTTAGAATGTTGTGTAATGCAGCAACATCAGCCAGATCTCAGTGCAACTGAAACAGTGACACTCCCCTTTCACAAACAGTATTGGAGTGTTCGAAACTATGGTGTTAATGCATGTTCCTACATAGTTTTCACATTATTCCTTCTTCGTGCGTTGTCTAAATTACTACTGTGGAAATCTGCCTGTGCTCATTTGTCCCTAACTGCCGTCTGTTGAAAAGAAATGTCTACATGGCAACGGGAATGTGATGACAAACTTAGCTCTAAATGTTCAGCAGTATTAGTTGTCCATTGAAATTTGCAAACATTTTTTCACCCACAAAAAGTAATTTATGTTTAAATATGTGTATATATCCATCAATATATTGTACTTTGCTTGTCCTCTCCATACTTAAATTATCCAGCTCATCAGCAGGATCCCAACACCCAAGGTGTTCCAAATCCACAAGGTCTCAGCGAGTTCTGTCCAAGAGTCTGCTCTCACAGGCAGGTGCCCAGGAAATCTCTAATGGGAGGCATCTTGATTGGATGCCCAAACAACCTCAAATGACTCATTACAGAGGACCATTGGTTCCACTTCAAGCTCCCACTGGATGATTGAGTTCCTCTCCCTCTCACTATGGCCCACCCAACCTACGGAGGAAACACATTTCAGCCACTTATATCCGAAATCTTGTTCTTTTAGTTTTTCATTGTTAAGCGGTCATAATAAACCACCATTTGCCTATTTGGCTCTGCTCATTCTTTACCTCAACAGACCAAGCCCAAGCCCTTAAGACTGTTAATAAGGCCCAAGAGAGTCTATCCATCTCCCTTTACATTCTTGTTAACAAGACTCCAAGATATCACAACTCCTCAGCAAAAGAAAGCGACTCAGCACCAAGCTGTAGGGCAAAAGAGCTGACTCTTATCTCAACCATATAGTTCCCTGAGGATGAAGGCTTGAAAATGGCATCAAAATCAAATCATCGGCAAAAAGACAGACTCTGAGATTCCAAATCAGATCCCATTCTCCCCACAATTTAAGATTTTATCCATGAACACCAGAAACAGGGCCAATGACAAGGGTAAGCCAGGGGGGTGTCCAAACTGCATTGGGAACAGACTTCACTTTTCGTCCAAAACGCAGAGGCAGCTCTTAATTTGGCTATTCAAGGACCGAACAGCTTAAAAGCATCCTTCACACCTAATGCTCCAATACAGCACTCGTTAATTCACCAACACAACACCCATACAAAATACTCCAAGAAACATATTTGCAAGCACTCTCCATGCATTAGACAGCCAAACTGAAAAGTCTATATTTGAAAATGGCATTTGCTTTTATCTTGCCATTTTGATATTCTTGTGCACAAAAGTAGACATTAAAAACTTAGAGGATAACTTTACTGCCACCAAAAAGTCTCAACCTTAGGTTATCAAATAAAAGATTTCTCAGGAAAGGTCAAGACTTTGCATAGCTTTTAGAAACACATTCACATTAATGACTTTTCTTCTGTTTATCTCTTCGGCCTCATATTCCCTCTTTTTTAAATCATACCAAGCCTATTTTTTTATTACAGCAGTAAGGACTTATGTTTTGGGTCAGGTTGACATAGTCCTAAACAGTAGGATCATAAGTTACAGGGGCTTTTGTATGCTTCATTTATTTAACTCCGGACTTCCAGGACATAGCTAACCGTTTCATGTGCCAGATCTTCAGCCTGTCATACCCCACCAGTCTTCTCATGACCCCTGGTTTTGTTTGTGTGGAACTCTTATGTAACTTCACGAGCAGCTAAAAATAGAGCGGAGGTCAGGACAGACAGTGTTTGGAGGCAGATGTCTTGCTGAGTGCCTCTGTGATTATGTAGACAAATCTCTACATCTCACAGGAAGAGCAAGCAAAAATTTCCTCTGGGAAACATGTACCAACTCCAGACCCACTGCGCAAAACATGACAGTCTGCTCTGATTAAGCAGCTCCTGCTGTTTTACTGCATCTGGTGTTATTAATATATTTCCCTAAGTTACAAAATCTTATATATGTGCAAATATGGAACAGAAATTAGACTTTAATAGTTTTTGGTATGCTTGAAAAACATAGATGGAACTGTATCATAAATCAGCAATGGTGCCTTGTATATTTATTTTAATCCTTGGGCTTATATTAAGACATTGTAAAGCACAAATGCAAATGTTTGGGGATTTAATGCGATAGACCAACTCAACTTGGGGTAATGTGAGAAAAAAAAAATGATACATGGTTTTCAGAAATGATTAGAAATAAAAATGCACACCACGCATTTTTATTTCTAATCATTTCTGAAAACCATGTATCATTTTTTTGATTAGAAATAAAAATGCGTGGTGTGTCATTGTGTCCAGTCTCAAATTTGCGACAAACTCTCCCACCTGCAGCTCCTTCAGAGTCTCTATCAGCCTCTTACCTGCTTTTCTGAACAGTTCTATCATTGCATTGAACTGAGTAGTGGTGTATAACATGTTCGAAGCTTGGGATATTGTTACATACCGTAACCTCCCCTTGTGACTCTCCACAACTTCACCCCTGACCTTGTATGATTCTTAGTCTTCGTGAGGCTTTTCTTCACAGATGTTTTCTTTCTAACCCTCAGTAATGTGCTAATTTGTGTTGGTCTACCAATATAATCGCAGTAAAATTTATTGGAGTTTGAGGCTGATGGCAAAAAGGTTCTGGAGGAATATTTGTGCAAGGCACTGTACATTCTTCACAAACCTATCCAAATAGACTGTTAAAAGGTACTCCCAAAGCAAGCAGCATTATATACACAAATAGATTTTATCATGCTCAAGCTAAATTCCATCAGCCATTCTTCCTGGCAGAAAACAGAGACTTCTTTGCGGATTTAGGTCCAAAGACACATCATTTTGTGAATTCCTCCTTCTAAAAATAGCTGGCTAGGTTTGGGCCTTTAACCACAGAGTACATTTTGAGGTTTGAACACTGTCTCTGCAGACTATGTGTTGCCAGGTTTAATCTTGTGAGAACCATTATGACTTGTTGTGATTTGGAGTCACCCCAAAGAATCAAAATAACACAGCTACTGCTCAGTCTTCCCTGACCCAGCAGACAAATGGAGAAAATAACACATAACTCATGTCAAGCAGCCACATGGAATATACGTGTCATGGGTCAGAGACACAATTTTCCTTAAAGCTAAGCTGTTTGAGACTTTAATGCTACTGTACTGTATATTTGTGGGAAACATTTAGCCGTGTATGTTTCTAGACAAGTGACCGTGCAAACATATTTTCTNTGGAAATCTTTCTGACATGTGTTCTTTTCGTGGAGATGAGTCTGGAGCAATGAAGATCAAGCTCAGCAGCACTGCAGCTCCACTCAAACGATTGTTCTTCAGCAAAGAGATTGAGCTGAAAAAGTCCAGTGAGTATTACTGAGTTACACTTTACTAAAGGAAAACTCTAAGATGTACTTTCTTTGTTTAGAACTTCGAACAGTTCAAACCCTTCCAGGAAGTTGTGTTCATGAGGTCTGTCCTAAGAGATGTACATAATGTGACTATTATTTCTATAAATCTATCAAATGTCTGGTGTATATGTAAGAGAAACAATCATGGATGAACAACAATAGTTTTATTTCAAGAGGTCATCACAGCATTCAAATAAATTTAATGGAATCGTTTCTTGTGCTCCATTTCTTCAACAGTGCAGTTAGTTATTGATTTTCTCACAGCCTATGTTCATCAGGAAAGTAAGATTTTTATATAATCTTATGTGATTCATGTTAACAGTTAAAAGCGGCCCACCAAGTCATCTGAAAGGAAAACTGATTAATGACAAGTTGTGCTTGGAGTGGGAAGCTCCTCTCCCGTCTCTGTCAAACCACATGAAGTATGAGGTCAATGTTCAGATCAAAGGAGTTGAAGAGTACACGGTAAGTTAGATCCACCAACAAAAGCTGAGCTGTTCAACAACTTAAAAAACAAGATAGTCACTCTTTCAATGAAAATAACAATGGTGAGCAACGTTTTTTCTTCTGATAAGAAGAGTCTCTAAATACTTTTTCTTTCATCTGGAAAAAAGCTAAGGAGTAAAAGAAACTACAAGGACACAAGAAAAAAATACCTAGCATTAGTCAAAAACAAACCTCTCAAATTTTGGTTGTTTTACTGAATTAATTGTATTTTTTATATAAATATGGAAAAAAAAAACTAAAGAAGCAGAAGTTCAGAGCTCATCATGAAGGTTCTAACAGGATGTACAGCCTTATTGTTGTTGGTAATCCGAAAAAGGCCAAAGAATTATATATTAGGTTTTGACATATTGTTTAACCCTGTACTCAACGTTAATGTCAATCTTGTCTTGAAAGTTTCATTATCATACCACAAGATGGCGCCAAAAGAGAGAAATTGTCACCTCAACATGATAAATGTTCCAAAATTTTAAATGAATGAAAAATAAAGGTTTCTAAAGTTTTGTATTCATGAGGTACTACAAAACCTTAAACAATGTACCAAAAAATTGAATAAACAAACGAGAATGCAAGCAGCAAATATGAGAAAAAAATAGTATGGCTAAGTATTTATTTAATTATTTATTTTATTTCTTCCCATAGATGACAAAACCGGGAGACACTAGCATGTGTGTGAGTCTTTCATCAGGAAGCCAGTTCAGTGTAAGAGTTAGAGCTCAACCTGATGGGTCGATTTATTCAGGATACTGGAGTGACTGGTCAGATGTCCTCTCAGGTACCAACTCTGATATTTCAGGTAAGTCTGAAATAATGAAAAAATATTCAAGTAAAAATAAAAAGCTTTTTAATTGGTTTAGTTTGAAAATGTTTCACAGTTTCATTAAATACAGCACAATGCAGCTGTATATCATTCATCTATCACAACCTAATAAAATGTAGTTTCAATTAAATTTTGCTTCATGAATAAAAACATGGCTGTTTTTATTCATGTAGCTGTTTTTATTCATGTAGCAGTAGAATGTGACAAAGTGGTTCAGTGCGTTTACCAC
>NW_015113903.1:334093-335302 GCF_001443285.1 Poecilia latipinna | reverse complement strand
GACGGGTTCCGTCAATCCCAACCTTCACTGGTATAAACAAGTTTCTGATGTTGAGGCTCCTCAGTTCCTGCTGTGGAAAGGAGCAAAGAACCAAAGTAAGGAGTCGTACGTTCCCAACGATCGTTACAGATCAGTAACAACAGACACATCGACTGAGCTGCAGATAGAAACAGCAACCCTGGCAGACTCAGGCCTTTACTACTGCGCTCTAGAAACACAGTGGTGCAACATGTAGAGGAGGCTGTACAAAAACCTGACCACAGACACCAGACTCATGTTCAAAGATAAGAGAAACCACAAACCACCGCTCCTCATCCAAGGTTTCTGCTTTTTAAAGAATGTTTCTTGTTGCAGCTTCAAACTAAACCCTAGTAAAAGTTCCAAGCTCGACCAGCAAGTCCTGGTGGTCTAGACCTACTGCCCAGTATTAACCGAGATGCATTTGGTTTTGGGGTTTAGGTGGAGAAGACTCTACAATCGGCAGTCTGTGGTCTCCTAAATGTAACTTCCAGACCAATTTTCATGTGTTATTGACATCAAAATTACCAACCCCCATATCGCTCTTTACATTCACTCAAATATACATGAATAGACCTGGGAAAAGGACAGGGGAGCCTGTTGGTTGTTACAGAGGACCAAGAAGGTGGCTAACATGGAATATATGAATAAAATAAATAACTTGGTTCTTACTGCTTAAGGCTGGCGGGTTGAGAGATTTATTAGCACACTTCTACAGAAATTGCATTGTCACAGACACATCATTACAAAAATCTAAAATCTCTCAATTGGTGCTTCTGACATCACTTTTTACAGACTCTCATTTCTACTAGTGCATACTGGAAAGCTTCGACCAATGGCCCTTGATTTACGTAGGACTTGTGGCACCATTTGACATTCGGTGTGAATTGGGGTTCTCAGAATATATTTGGGACCTCTTGGAAATCCATATCTGCTCCGTTTCACATATACCAAATAACAACCAAGGGTTGTTGTTTTCTGTCCAAACAGCATTCTTTCCAAGTCATGGGCTCCTGTCCAGTCCTTACTTGCACATGAGGAGGGGAAGAGGGGGTCAGAATGACTCAGACAGACTGCCCAACAGACCCCCTGCTGCTTTGCAGACTAGGTGTGGATAGCCAGTGAGGATCCTTATGAAGGGAGTACTCCATCCTCAGTGCAGGTCATACATGACTTGTGGGCCTTTTGGTT
>NW_015113903.1:312820-330442 GCF_001443285.1 Poecilia latipinna | reverse complement strand
GAACCTACCACCTTCCGATCACAAGGCGACTACCCACAGAGCCACAGTCGCCCCACTAACTGCAAACAGATGCGTTTCAAACTCAGATGAGGATACTTATTGACAATTCCTGCAAAGGCAGAGCATCCACAGGAAGAATACGTACCATAAGCCTCCCATCAGTGCGTCCCATCGCTGGAAGCCCCAAACCCAAAACCCTGTTACCCTGTAAATGAAAAATGAGTGAGGAGAGGGAGACGTTCAAATGTAGCTGTTTCTGAAACTCTCCACAAGGAACACTGATATGTGTCTGATCAAACCCTGTACTAAAACCTGCAGTACTCCACAGCAGCCACTAGAGGGCCTCACTCCCTGTTAATCCTCTGGTTGTTGAGTCTTTGGACTGAAGACAACAGAGACATGAAGCAGTAAAGATCAGAGACAGAGCTGCTGAGGAAGCAGAAAACTCTCTGATTGGTCGAGTTGAAGTGGCCCCGCCCACTGACCTTCAGCTCATCCAATGACATCATTTCCTCCTCCTGCTGCAGTGGAAGAACCTTGTTGATCTGCTGTGTGGCTCTAAGGACTCCAGACATGTTGCTCTCCCTCGTTTTGCTTCTGTCTCTCATTAGAGGTGAGTTTAGGTTTTTTCCATCTGCTCCATTAATTAATAATCTTGTCACCAGTTAATTTAGTTGAGCAGGTTGTTAGAGTAATACTGTTCAGGGGACATTTTTCCACTTTTTCTTCTCCTCTTACCCTCATGGACGATGTTCGTCTAATGGCTTCATTTCTTCCAGGTCTAACAGCTCAGGCTCAAGACTTCATCTCTCCTGTTGGTAATGAAGTCAACGGGATAGAAGGACAACTTGTCTCACTCCGCTGTAAATACCAGACGGGTTCCGTCAATCCCAACCTTCACTGGTATAAACAAGTTTCTGATGTTGAGGCTCCTCAGTTCCTGCTGTGGAAAGGAGCAAAGAACCAAAGTAAGGAGTCGTACGTTCCCAACGATCGTTACAGATCAGTAACAACAGACACATCGACTGAGCTGCAGATAGAAACAGCAACCCTGGCAGACTCAGGCCTTTACTACTGCGCTCTAGAAACACAGTGGTGCAACATGTAGAGGAGGCTGTACAAAAACCTGACCACAGACACCAGACTCATGTTCGAAGATAAGAGAAACCACAAACCACCGCTCCTCATCCAAGGTTTCTGCTTTTTACTTGTTCAGGGAAGAAATGGAAGCTCATCATCTGATCGTCAAGGAAAAATACACAATTATAACTCCTGACAATTTTCCTAATTTTTAAAATTCTTAATTATTTATCGTAAGGAAAATAAAAGTTTACTATGAGCAAGAGAACATTTTCAGAAAAGTCAGCCATTTTCTAGTGATGCTTAAAAGTTTTGTACAAAGAGGTTTTTAGATTTAAGGAGTTCTGCAAATAATTTATCACCTTATTTTCAACATTCTGACTTCAAAGCTTAGAAAAATCAACATCTGAAGCAAAACTTCAGGACGACTCAGCATCCTGAAACCTGTAGGAGCAAAAGGTCCAGATAAAATGACCACCAGCCTCTAACAGGATAAATTTAATCTGAATGAAGTTTCAGTTTTTTCTCCTCAGGAAGAAAAGCTGCAGAGTTTCAGGCTGAAATGTTTGATCTACTGAACCCGTTTAATGGAACCGAAACTGAAAAAAATCAGATGAAAACCAATGAGTTGGTTTCATCTGGTGCAGCAGAGCCGAGTCCAGACGGAGACGATTCTGGAAGGAAACCCGGTGAAAGTTTCATATCGATGCTCCAAACTCATCAAACCGTTTCTTCTTCTGGACCCGACAGCTGCAGATCCTCCTCCCACAAACTGGGTCGGTGCCGAGCAGCCTGGGCTCTGCTCTCTGAACCCGTCTCGGATCAGAACCTCACTGCTGGGACCGGCTCACCTATTCATGGATCAACAGCGCCATCATGTGGACTCAGGTTGAAAGTGAAAACTCTTCCAGTCATTTTTTAATGATCTTTTGTTTCAGTGAGCTGAATTCCTGCTGCAGCGTTTTAATGTTTCATTCATGTGATCATAGCTGATCATTTCTCTCATCTTTAACAGGAGAAGCTTTAAACCAGAGGCGGTAACCTCCGGGCCGGTCCAGAGGGAAACACACATCTTCACTTCTACATTCAGAAGTTTTTCTGTCCTTTTCGGTTCTTCAGTGTATTTATGTTTATTTATGATTATTTCAAACATCCCCCTTCAGTCTCCTGCTGCTCTGCATCCTGGTTTCCATCCCACAATCATGAAAAATTAGAAATATTGTTTTTGTATTTCTTTTAAAGCTTGCTCTTTATTTCGAGCTGATTTTTCATCCCTGCTTCCTGTTTTCATTGTTTCCATTCATGGATCCTCTGATTTCCTCTCAATAATGTTTATTTTTATGTTTGAACTGAATTTATTTTACATTTTTGATGCCTTCAGATTTAATCGATCTGCCCTGTAGAGCAAATGCTTCAGTACCAAAAACGGCCAGCAGGTGGCGGTGGCGCTCCATCAGAGAAATGGACTGATTTCATTGGGAAACTGTAAAACATGAAGGAAATGAATTCACTATGAACCATTATTGGACATTATGGTATTTTTATGATGTGAAGACTTTGAACTGCCTGGCTGCTGAAATGTGCAATAAATTTGATTTGAACTGATTCTAATCAGCAGCTCATGTTTCCTGGTCGGCCTTTAACTAGGCCACATCATGAGAAACAGAAACTGGAGAAATGCTGCATTGAAAGGAAATCAACTGTTTCATCTGATCATAAATTCATGATTCAGTCCAGATTCAGAGGAACCAGCTGGTTCTGAACATCTCAGGCAGTTTGTTCCAGGTCTGGTTCTGGTTCTGGTTCTGGTGAAACCGACCTGATGGGTCAACATGGTTCCTACCTGAGCAGCAGGTTTCAGACCAAAGCCTCTCAGAGCTTCATGAAGTTCTGATTCACTGACAGACGGAGAACCAGAGCAGAGATTCTGCACCCGGTTCTGATCCGATCAACTGGACCGGATGGACAACATCCAGAAACGGAGCCTTCTGTCCAGCTGCATGCGGGGTGTACTCACTAACTGCCTGGAGGGTGTACTGACTTCCTGTTTGTGTCCATGGAGTTCATCGGTTCCTCTTCTCATTTGCAGCCAATCAGCTGCTTCCTGTTTTATTTCTTTAGTTTTTATCACATATTTTCCTGCTGCCTCTGGAGGGAAACTCTGCTGGAGTCTCCAGTTTTACTCTGTCGGTTGTTTACCTGACCTGTTATTGCCTGGCTGTGTGTGTGTGTGTGTGTGTGTGTGTGTGTGTGTGTGTGTGTGTGTGTGCGTGTGTGTTTCCCAGTCTTTATCAGGTCTTTCTGAACTTTTATCAAACATTAAGTCATATTTCTGGTCTGCGTCTCGCTCCAGATTCTCCAGGTGGATTTTTTCTCCCAGAAAAGATTTGAACTGGAAGTGAAACCAGGAGGAACTGAAGCTCCTGCTGCTGCTTCGCTGAACAACAGTTTGAAAAAAATCTGATTTATAACTAAAACAAATGATATTAAAATCTGATGCATGAAACAATCTAAGCCGCACTGGAAGCTGAACTGTGGAAGATTTTATTTTTCACTTCCTCAACAAACAAAGATGAGATGATCCAACTGAGCCGTCAGACCTTCAACCCTTAAAGTCTCACCTGGTTCTGCATCACCAGCCTGAACTGTTTTCACTGGTCATGTTTATAAATCAAATGCAATTATATCTACAAATCTATATGTCTTTAAAACAACAATCCAGATATTAGCATGTAGCTTGTTGTATTCAACTCATATTTTAATAAGTTAAACTAATAATTTTTTGCAGCCATCTTGCTAAACAACAAACATTCCGTTCGCCTCTCACCGACTCCACTCAGTTCAGTCCAAGTCAAACTTCACGGCTCCAAGCTGAACTGGTTCAGATCTGAATCCTGTTCACACTGTGAGTCCTAAAGTGAATTAAGAGCATGAAGGGACGACCTGGATGTTTGGGAGCAGAAACTGTTTTGTCTCCAGCTTCACACCTGAAGCCTGAATGACCGTCAGGACGCCGTGATTGGCTAAAGGCGTCCCTCAGTCTGTCCGTCAGTCTGTCTTTCAGTCTGTCTTTCAGTCCTTCCAGGTTCTTTCATTCTTGGACTCTTCCTCTAGCTGACCGTTCTCTCCTGGAGGGACAGAGACCTTCCTAACGTCTGTCCACATCTCTTCTGTTACGCTGAAGGTCCGATCAGCCATTAGCAGGAACACGACCACCGAGTCGTCCGGAAACTTTATAATGTGATGATTCTCCTGTGGCAGGAATCTGTGTGCAGAACAAACAATAAAGATGCTGAAAGTGTGGCAGACACCTCAGCGTCAGACGAAGTGCCTCTGACCAGATGTGGCGTCAGTATGGAGAAGAATCAGGTTAATATTCACATCTCTGGACCTCAGCAAATATGATGGCAGATGGAAAATCAATGAAAAGCTTCACATGCGGCAGCATCGTCCTCTTCCTGCTCTGGAACTGAAGCGGATCCAGCAAATAAGTTCCCATTTCACGAATCGTTTCGATTTCAGAACAAGTCAAAGCTTCAGCCTAAAATCATTTAACTCCTCATGAGATTCAGCTTTGGGCACCAAATATTTCCAAATGTTTGTCACTTAGCAGAGCATCAAGGATTTATGGAAAAGCTGATATCTGCTGGCTGCTCTGTTCAGGTTCTGATCCGTCAACCAGCAGGGTTGACAGATCAGAGTTTTCTCTGACTGTCTTCAGTTATAAACACGTTTCTGTGAGCAGGAGGAAAACAGGCAGTTCATCCCTAAAACGTTAAAACGGTTATTAAAGTTCATTAGAGACATTTAAATCAGACACAACTCCTCTTTTCCAGTCCTGGTTTTTACAGCACTGGAAGTTTTTACTGAGGATCTTTATCATCACTTCACCTCCAGCATCACTCTGGATATCAGAAAAACACATATTAATGTCTCTGTTCTGGTTTTTTCGTGAAAACATCCTGAATGAAAACAGAGAACAGAAACACTGAACGCTGAACTGCAGTTCTGTAAACATCCACTTGATGGTGCTGTTGTCCAACAAAACAGAAAAACAGCCAGCATGAAGGACGCCACCTACAGGATGCAGGAGTCCTAGCAGCTTCAGATTCCACTGAAATGATTTGATTCAAATCAGAAATAAAAACACAGAAGAAAGAAAACTGAGGAATTCTGGGATGTTTTCATTTCTCTTGGTTTATTTTCAGATCCAGATGTTTCAGGTCAGATCATCAGACTGATCTCTGTTCGATACCAGCTGTGATGAAAGGATGACAGAAAATATGTTTTATTACAGGAAATAAATACAGATGTTTATATTTAGAAACTTAGAAGTGACCTGAGCTTCTGTGTGATCGGTTTCATCTGATGGATGTTTAAATGATTTTAATGTGAATATTTAGTATTTTATAATAGTTGAAGAGTCGACTCACCTGGTTTTCCAGATGCTTTTGTTGCTGCTGGTTTGTTTCCAGTCTGAAGGAGACTGAGAAGGTTTCTGTTGACCTTTACAGAAACCAGGTCAGACCAAACCCAGATCAGTGAATCGTCTTCGGTTCAGTCACTGAGTCGGTGAAACTTTGCTCCTCCTCATGTGACTCAGCTCTGAATGTTCTGGAAACAGAAACATGATTAAAATAATCTGATCGTTTCATGACTGAAAACAATCGTCTTGTTTCTCTGAACAGGAAGTGACTTCAGTCTTCATTAGCAGGAAACCGGAGATGACTGAAATCAACATCAACGATTCATCAGGTTGATGCTCTGAAATGTTGCATTAAAGCCGTTAGCGTCTTTTAAAACCATCTGACGATAAATATGATGAGATTATAATCCAGAACAGAAATAAAACCAACAATATGAGCCACAGGGTGAAACATTTAAAGAGTTAGCTAGCATAGCTACAGTTACATCCAAAACTATTCAAGTCCAAATGAAAATTAGGCTCCATGTTGGATATTTTTCAGGTTCAAGAAAAACTTTTTTTCTCAGGATTTGATCAAAATTCAGCAGAAAACCTGTTAATTTTACTGATTACTTCCTCACTGGGTCACCTTCAATGATTTCTGCCTCAACTTCCTGATTCAAATCAATCAGTTCCTCTGATGCACCAATCAGAGGCCTCCTTACCTGCATCAGGTGAGTTGATAGGACAGCTGGTTCACCTGGACAGGTGAGACAAACGATGCCAAACATTCAGAGACGAGTCGAACTCCAGGAAGGAGCCAGGAAAGATTCCTGCAGATCCGCCGGGAATCGTTACAGGATCCGGAGCAGCTCCTCCTGCTGGCAGAACCGAGACATTACAGGCGAGAGCAGCAGGAACGTCCTGAGAGTCCAGAGTCCCTCAGTCTGTCTGTCCCTCAGTCAGTCTGTCCCTCAGTCTGTCTGTCCCTCAGTCTGTCTGTCCCTCAGTCTGTCCCTCAGTCTGTCTGTCCATCAGTCTGTCTGTCCATCAGTCTGTCTGTCCCTCAGTCTGTCCCTCAGTCAGTCTGTCCCTCAGTCAGTCTGTCCCTCAGTCTGTCTGTCCCTCAGTCTGTCCCTCAGTCTGTCCCTCAGGGTCACGGTGTCCTGAAGACGACCCTGACCTCTTGACCTCCAGCTCTGCTCTGAACTCTGATCATCTTTTCATGTTAAAAACTTTAAATTTTTTAATTTCTGTATAAACTCATTTTTCCTCTTCTGGGTTTTAATTAAATTCCTTCTTAAATTATTGAAAGTGTTTCAAAGTTTCCCTTCAGCAAATAGAATTAAATCATTTAATGTGTTTATGACAGCATATTTTATTTATCTGATTAATCCCATCATTTATCTGTTCTGTCATATTTCATAAACACTGAATGGATATTCACAGTAAAAGTTGCTTTGGTCTGTTTACTGCTGCCTCTGAGGTCAAAGGTCATCTAGATTTACTTCCTGCTTTAATAATTCTGGTTCCAAACTGACAGTTTTAATCCAGATTATAGATCTGAATGTGTAGCGATGACCAGCTGCTGCTGTGGTTCATGTTGTCATATTTATAACTGAATGAATGATTCTTGTTTCCTGGAAGTTGCAGCTGCAGGTTTTTTTTTTTCCGTCGGAAACTTTCTGCGGTCGAGTTTCTCTGGTTCAGCCGGATGTTTGTCAGATTCTGGGTCGACCGCAAAGAAGCTGCTGCTGCTGCTGCTGCTGCTGCTGATGATGATGATGATGAAGATGATGATGATGATGCCACCACCGACTCGTCTCTCAGCTGCTGCCTTCCGGTGCGGTCGGCCTAGTCAAAGCAACAAACACCAGAAAGGAGCGAACAGCATCTGCTGAACCTCTGACACAAAAACAATTAAAACTGATTTCTGTATTAATGGCTGCTGCTGCTGCTCAACCTGGGGAGGGTCAAAGGTCATCTCTGAACTGGCCCAGCAGAATCAGGCCAACGTCAAAGGTCATAGTATCCAGAAACAAGATGGCAGCCGGATCTGAAGAACATCGTCAGCTGGACCGAAGCGTGATGTCATCAGGGTTGACCCAGCTGAAGGCTCGGCGGTGGCGGAGTGATGCTGTGGGCCCCAGAGTGACCAGGATCTGCCTGCTAGCTTGATCTTCCTGACATTAATCATGTTGAGCTTCTTGTCGTATTTCCTGACGTCCAGAGGAAAAGCTCCGGCGGCCTGGTTTTGGCCCCTGCGCCTCATGTTTGACAGCTGCTCCAGATTAAGGTTTAGTGTTTATTGAACCTGAAAAATAAAATAGAAATAAAATAAAAATAACAAACAGCAACAAACCCAGGTGTTGGGATGGCCTAGTCAAAGTAGAGACGTCAGCCACAGACTGAGGCAGAGCAGAGTGGACCTGATGGTTCTGATGGACCTGATGGTTCTGATGGACTCTGAGCTGCTGAGTCACTTTATGATTGTTTGGATCCAGAAGAAATTTAATTTTTTTATTTATAAAATATTTTAATTTGATATTTAAATATTTAAATATTTTTACCTTAAAACCATAAAAGTATCAATAAATTAGTTATGGATCTAATCAATAATCAATAAGTATCTGCTGGTTTTTCCAGTTATTTTATGATTTAAAAAATATTTCTGCTGTTTGTCACAACGTCCTGTAGTTTCTCTTTTAATGCTTAAATATATGAAAACATCATAAACATTATGAATATTATAAATATTATAAACATTCTAATTATAAATATTATAATTATAAATATCAACATTATAAATCTAAATATTATAATTATAAATATAAACATTATAAATATAAATATTATAATTATAAATATAAACATTATAAATATAAATATAATTATAAATATAAACATTATAAATATAAATATTATAATTATAAATATAAACATTATAAATATTATAAACGTTATAAATATTATTTTAAATAAACTCAGCTGCACCTTGAAACACAGAACATTATTTATAACTGCAGAATTTTTATGTTCAGTATTTTTATTCTTTATTCTGTTTTTATGTGTTTTATTTTCTATTTGTTTTTTATTTAATCGTCACTGATGGATAATAAAGTTCTAATTTCATCTCATTTATACAATAATATGTAACGTTGATATAAAGGTTATGTAAATTATCTGTCTGTTTTTAAATGATCCAGTTTGAACCACTAAATTATTTATTCAAGCAGGTTTTTATTTTTTATTATTTATTTATGTAAAACAGGAAATGACCTTAAATGTGTTTTATTCCCGTTTATATAAAGATTAATGTTCTGTTTGGGATGAATGAATGAATTCATCTGCAGCTCGGTGTGACCTCTGACCTCTGCTGAGTGTTTTCTGGATGTTTCTGCAGCTGCTGCTGGCGGCGGCAGGAAGTGTGAGACCTGCTCCGGTTCTGGTCGGGGCGCCTGGCCCGGTTCCCCGCCCCGCCGGCTTCCTGTCCCAGCGGGCTGAGAGGCGCCAGCCGCAGCCGCCTTCGCCTCTGACGCTCAGCGACCGCATCCTGTGGAAACTGAGAGCGGAAGATCCTCAGCAGCCAATCAGGACGCAGAAGCAGCGCCCACGCCGTGACGTCACAGCCGCCACAGGAAGTCTGCAGCTTCAGGTCACAACATGATTTTACATGAATTCAACTATTAATTTAAATGAGATAATCTGGATTGTTTAGAGGGAATTATGTTTTCTATCCTGATTATTTTCACATTTTGTAAAAAATAAAATAAAATAAATTTTATGTTAATTCATTTAAAGTGATTCAGTAAAAAAAAGATTCAGATTCATGATTTAAACCTTTGAAGGTTTTTAATCCTCTGAATCTAAATCATCCACAAACCAGACAGGAACAATAATAATAAAGATAATAAAGATCATAATAATGTAAGTTTATAATGTAATTTAATCTTTCAGTGTAATTTAAGGAACAGAACTGATTCTGTTATGAATCAGAGAATAATTAATAATCAATGCTTTGATTGATGGATGATCTGCAGGGATCCTCATATGAGGAAATTATTATTATGTAATAATAATAAAAATTATGTAATAATAATAAAATGATTATCATGTAATACTAGTTTCTGTTTTCAGCGTCTAAATGAACCTTCAGCTTAAATCCTGAACTGAGAAAAAATTTAAATCTGTAATTTCACTCATCAGGATTAAATTCATTCAATTTCAGGCAAAGAGAAAATTTAACATCATATTTTAGTAAAAACAGAAAAAAATGATCAGAACCTCCAGCAACTGGGTCAGGAGCCCAATGTTCGACCCGGAACCATTTGGACCCGGAACCATTTGGACCCAGAACCATTTGGACCCGGAACCATTTGGACCCAGAACCATTTGGACCCGGAACCATTTGGACCCGGTTCGGTTCATTTTAGCTCCTGGAGGTTAAAATAACGAATAAAATCTCTGGTTCTGGTCGGTTGGTTCTGTTGGGTTCTGCTACAAGTTCAATCATTCAGACGTCGGATTGAAGCTTTTATAGAAGAACCAGAACCAGGACCTGGACCAGGACCAGGACCAGGATCAGGATCAGGACCAGGATCAGGACCAGGACCAGAACCAGAACCAGCATGGCAGCATGAAGCAGGCCGTCTTTCTGTCTGAAATCCTGATCACGAAACCCGACGTCTGAAGCAGGTCAGGCTTAAACAAAGCAAAGAAGAAGAATGAGAGGAAGTGGAGTTCAGGTCAGAGGTCAGAGGTCAGAGGATCCTAATTAAAGCCTCCAAGCTAAGATGCTAAGGTTCATGATCCTGTTAGCAACACGGTAACCATGACGATGAATCATAAATTATAAATAACATCAAACTGAATCGGTTCAGATGAATCAGTGACTGATTCATTCAGTCATTCAGATCAATTCAAATTATAGTTTCAATAAATTTATAAAAGTCATAAATGGTGAAAATTCATCAGATGATTTTATGAACTTATTGATCCTTCAGCTGTTATCTGTAATATTTATGCTAAACTAATAACAAGACTCAGTTTAGCTCCTGTTACCATGGCGATAAGAAGGCCATGTTAAATGCTCCAATATTCTGAAAATCTGTTTCATTTCCTCATAATGAGGTTAAAGAGCCGATCAAAGTTATAAAAATATAAAATATGTTCAGATGGTTTAAATAAAAAAATGACACACACACACACACACACACACACACACACACACACACACACACACACACACACACACACACACACACACACACACACAGCTGCTCTGCGGGTTTCCATAGTTTCCATTCGGTCTGAACAGGAAGTGATGAAACTCGTTCATCAGATTCTTCGCCTCTCAGTCGGGATCTGGATCCAGGAAACCACAGAAGAAGAGCGCGGCTCCTTCATCGCCTCCTCCTCTTCCTCCACCTGCTCAGAACCGCCACCAGGACATCCTGCAGGTTTTGGGTCAGAACTCTGAGCAGCTTCACATCCAGAACCGGGTCAAAGTTTGGCCTCAAATTGTTTCAACTAAACGCTGAATATAAAATAAAACCTGATAAAAAACTAAATGCTGAAACAGGCAGGAGGGTTGATGCCCCCACCTGTTTCTGGGTCCTGATCAGACGATTCATTCAGACGATGTTCTGGTTGTTTGGTGTGAAAACGACGGAACGTTTTTGTTTGGTCCAAACGGCTCAATCTGAACCTCGAGACTCCAGACGGTTTAGACCAGGGGGCCCAAAGGGGGTCCTGGAGGCCCGGCATCCTGCATGTGTTGGTTCTGTCCCTGCTGGTAGAAACAACCTGCAGGTCTGCTTAGGCCTCCAGGACCCAGTTTGGACCCACTAGTCTAACAGAACCGTTTCCATCTGATGGACGTTTACAGACACAACGGGTCATTAACCCATTACTGATGGCAGAAAGACCACAGGACACCAGAACCAGAACCAGGACCAGGACAGAACCAGAACCCGAACCAGGACCAGGACAGAACCAGAACCAGAACCAGGACAGAACCAGGACAGAACCAGAACCAGAACCAGGACCAGGACAGAACCAGAACCAGAACCAGGACCAGAACCAGGCCAGAACCAGAACCAGGACCAGGACAGAACCAGAACCAGAACCAGGATCAGGACAGAACCAGAACCAGAACCAGAACAGAACCAGACCAGAACAACCTTACCTCGTATTTTTGTTTCCTTGTATTTTTAGGCTCTGGATGTTTAATTATTGAGATCATTTCTATCATCTGGTGGCGTTTCTGACAGACGGAATAAATTTGGTTCTCCAGCGATGAGGAGCATCGCAGAGCAGCGTCACACCAGGAGGAAACCAAACCAAACCAACGTCGGCAGCATAAAGTCGGATGTTCTTCTATTTCAAAGAATAAAATCATACAGATTCCCAACAGAACTGCTTCTCATTTCTGAGATTAAAACTAAAATATGAATATATTTAATGAGATTTTCTGTCACAGATGAACGTAGCATCAGTTGTTTCAGCTCTGTTGGATTTTATTCGTCAGACAGGAAGACAGAGAGAGATGTCAAAGGTCAACAGGCTGGGAATCGAACCCGCTGAGGTTCAGTCACCGCCGCCACAACGTAGCTCCAGTTTTCAGCTCCATCCATCCCACAGCATGCTGCTGCCACCACAATGTTTTCCTTCATATTTTAGGGTCAAATATTTCGATCCACAGTTCCCTCCACTGCCTGCCGACCCGTCAGAAAGCGACTCGCGCCGCCATGATGAACCTGTTGGCGTTAAACTGGTACTTTGTATCAGCTGTGGTTGTTTTAAAGTGCTTTATAAATAAAGTTGGTTAAAACTGGCCGGCTCAGAACCGGACAGTTGGCGCCTGAGGTCACTTTATTTAGTGGATCTAACTTTATGTCAGGTTGCTGCGCGGCGCCTGCACAAGCCGCAGGATGCAACCAAACGGATCATCTTACTGCAAACAGGAAAGGGACCTAGTATGAAGACGTAGGTCATGTATTAACCCATTATTAAACATGTACGGGTTCATTCCTGAATTTGCCAATCGTTCATGTTCTTTGTCGTGTTCTTCTGCCGCTGCATCTAATTCATTTACAGGTTCGCCAATGCATCAGTGAATAAATATGTATTCACTGATTTACAGCAAACA
The DNA here is from genome assembly GCF_001443285.1 of Poecilia latipinna. Taxonomy (NCBI): domain Eukaryota; kingdom Metazoa; phylum Chordata; class Actinopteri; order Cyprinodontiformes; family Poeciliidae; genus Poecilia; species Poecilia latipinna. The sequence goes on along the minus strand of NW_015113903.1, from coordinate 317,807 downwards.
GTTGATGGAAGGCGTCTAATCATCAGTAACCCTGGAGCTCCACCATCATGTAGCCTAGCATGTAGACTAGCATGTAGCATCTAGACTTAAGTCTCCTCTGGTGTCCATGGAAACGCCGTTATGACACACTGGTATAAACCGTGGAGTGAATTCAGGCAGATTTGATCAAATCAACAAACGGTTTGGTTTCTACGCTAGCTAACGCCATTAGCTAACGCCACTAGCTAACACCGCAAGCTAACGCCGCTAGCTAACGCCGCTAGCTAACGCCACTAGCTAACACCGCAAGCTAACGCCGCAAGCTAACGCCGCTAGCTAACGCCGCAAGCTAACGCCACTAGCTAACGCCGCAAGCTAACGCCGCAAGCTAACGCCGCAAGCTAACGCCGCAAGCTAATGCTGCTTTCTGTGAGCTACGTCCCAGTTAGCCCAACTGAAACCGGTAGAAGCCAAACTGGAGAAAACAATCTCAGTCGCTCTGATCAAAACTCCCGTCCCTCACTAACAACGTCCATCATGGCGCCTCAGCGCCGTCAGGTGGGGTTGTTTTATCCCTGACAGCGTCACCACCGGGGTCACCACAGGGGTCACCACAGGGGTCACCACAGGTTAAAATGTTAGAATTTATTTCCTTCATTTGATTGAATTTCATAACTCAGTGAATTTATGACCTCAGGACAAGATGAGCAATAAAACATGTTAAGTCATAATTTATTTCTGAACCTAAATACACTTTTTAAATGTTTCTGTGTCACTAGAACCAAACAGAACCAGTTAACAGAACCAGCTAACAGAACCAGCTAACAGAACCAGTTAACAGAACCAGCTAACAGAACCAGCTAACAGAACCAATTAACAGAACCAGCTAACAGAACCAGTTAACAGAACCAGCTAACAGAACCAGCTGGTCTCTTCACAGGATTCATGGAAGAAATGAATATTTTTTAGTTCTCTGGGTTTATTTGTTTGGGTGAAATTTATTTTTCAGATGATTTTTGGCCTTAATTTGCTGATAAGGAGACAAAAATCTTTTATCCTCAATAATATTTAACTGGATTCTCGCTGGTTTGCTGAGAAAACATTATTAATCTGGATGAAAGTTTTTTCTGCACATTTCTAAACTCATTCCTTTTGTTTTTTGCTCTGCTTCCCTTTAATTTAAGAACATTTATGCATATTTTCCCTTATTGTCCATTAAACTGTTTCCTTCAGAAGCATGGAGGCAGAAGCTGGTTGGTTTCTGGAGCATCAGAAACGTTTCACAGATGTCAACATAAGACATTTATTCTGTTCATCGGTTCTGGTCCATTGGTTCTGGTCCGTATGTTCTGGTCCATTGGTTCTGGTCCGTATGTTCTGGTCCATTGGTTCTGGTTCATCGGTTCTGGTTCATCGGTTCTGGTCCGTCGGTTCTGGTTCATCGGTTCTGGTCCGTCGGTTCTGGTTCATTGGTTCTGGTCCGTCGGTTCTGGTTCATCGGTTCTGGTCCATCGGTTCTGGTCCATTGGTTCTGGCTCATCAGTTTGGTTCGTCGGTTCTGGTCCGTCGGTTCTGATCCATTGGTTCTGGTTCATTGGTTCTGGTTCATCGGTCCTGGTTCATCGGTTCTGGTCCATCGGTTCTGGTTCATTCTGGTTAATCTGACCCGTTTTCGTGCTTGCCGCTCCCTCCCACACCCAGCTGTCTGAACAAACACTTTCGTATCTCAGCTCTGCAGGTTTTGCAGCAGAACAAACAGGAAACCACAGAAACATCAGCAGCTCGTTTGAGCCGCTCTGCTGATCTCTGACAGATTACAGATTATCTCTCATATCACTTTGATAGCACCTGAAAACATGAGTAGAGATCAACAAATCGATTCTGCAGCTGAAGGATGAAAAGTTTCATCAAAAGTTTCACTAAAACCGACCAGACGGTCTAAAGAAGAAGACTTGTGTTTCATTGAGCAACAGGAGGAAGCTGAGGTGTGTCAGAGTAAAGATGGCCGCCGCTGCTCAGAGGTCGACCTTTGACACGGTCGGCCATGTTAAACAGGCCGAAGGTTCTGGATCTCATAGGACATTCTGGGTCCAGACCGACCCAGTCCAGACCAACCCGTTCTCCTCTGAGGTTCCTCAGGCTCCGATTTGGGTCCACTTCGATTTTCCTGTTACATTATTTCACTCTCTGGTTTCATCCTGTTCAGATTCTCTCATTTATGCTGATGACACTGAACTGTTGGACAGGTTGGACATGTTGGCCGTCCTCGTGTTTGTCCTGATCAGTGATCGTCTCTCTGGTTCTGAACACCAGAAAGACACAAACGGGTTTTTACTCCCAGTCACCTGCATCAAAACATCCACTGGATCCTTCTGCCTGTTAAAATCGGAGGTTAAACTTCAGGCGTCATCAGGCTGCGACTCACGTTGAGGCCGTTTCTGTTTCATGTAAGAAACTTTTCTAAGGTCAGACAGACGAGCTGATCTGGAGGAAATCGTTCAGGCTTTAGTCTGACCTCGTCTGTTACTGTAACGCCTTTTTTACCTGCTGGTTAAATCCTTCGTTTGGTATGAATGCAGAACGCAGCAGCCAGACTAAATCCTGTCGTGTCCCTCTGGTTGGTTTTAGGATTGATGTAAAGTTCTGGTGCTGACTTGCAGAGGGTCACATGACCAGGCTGCCGGTTCCCTGGTAGCTAAATGCTCTGCCGGTTCCCTGGTAGCTAAATGCTCTGCCGGTTCCCTGGTAGCTAAATGTTCTGCCGGTTCCCTGGTAGCTAAATGCTCTGCCGGTTCTCTGACGTTTATCAGTCGGAGGTTTTGGCCCGTTTTTCCCTCACGGCTCCGATTTCTGACTGGAGGTTTTTATAAAGCAACTAAAACATTTTTATTTTCTTATGTTTTATGTTTTCTATGGTTTTCAGGCTGATTTCTGTCGTCCTTTGTGATTTCATGTCTGTGGAAATCATTTTATAAATGAACTTACTGTCTGACTAAAGATCAGACTCTGAGTCAGACGTGTCTCCGTCTCCCTGATGCTGTTTGCTCTGCCGGATCGTCACCATGAACCCGATCTGCTGTGACCTTTGACCTCTGCAGCGATGGAGGTTCATCATAACAACACGGCAGCTTCACTGGAACATTTCTCTGAATTTCTGCTTCAGATTTCATGACTTTATTTCAGTTTAGTTAAATTTGCTTCAGTTTAACACAAATGTAACTTCTTCATTATGAAGACAAAAATAAATCATAAATGTTCCGTAACGACTCTTTCAAACCAAAGAGTTTCAGCAGTTATCTATGAATCAGAACCGGATCAGAACCAGAAAAATCTGCTAATATGAAAGATTCTGATCCTCTGGTTTCATCTCCATCTCGTCTTTATTCATATTTCAGCTGAGTTTTATTTTCTCCCTGCTGGTTCTGGTACCGGTTTCGGCCCGACTCCTGGGGAGATTCACCATAATTCAATATTCACTTTCATTGATCTGCTGATCATAACTGATCAGATTCAGCAGAAATAACACCGAATCCTTCCTGCTGGATCCGAATCATCCAAAGATAAAAAGTTTTTCCTGAACAGATGAAACCAAAACATAAATAAATAAATAAAACCCAAACCAGCAGCAGAACCTCTGCAGCCTCTGACCTTCATCTGACCTTCATCTGACCTGAAGCCCAGAGTCCAGCTGGATCTGTCGGGTTTGACTGAAAACATTTTCCTGGATGAACTTTAACCTCCAGCAGGAAAAACAGCAAAGATCCGAACAGACCAGAGCAACGATAGATGTTAAACTATAGATGTTCAACTATAGATGTTCAACTATAGATGTTCAACTATAGATGTTTCATACCTGAGCAGATTTATTCTTTATTAATTTTTGAAATCTAGTCAAAGTCTCAGCTGCTGCTTCCTGTCCAACACAAACACATCATGATTTTATTTTGAAAAGCTGACATCATTTCCTCCCACCAGCTGTTTAATCTGCTTTCCGTTTTGGGTGATAAAATATTTAAATTTGTTTGAGTTTATTGTTTTTAAAGTTCTGCTGCTGATGCTCCATCATTTATTTTATTTCATTTTCATCTTTATGATTTTTCTTTTCAATCTTTACTTTTTTTCTGCTGTAGATTAAAAGTTGCAGCTGAACCAACTCTGGGTTAGAAATACTAATTATAATCAGTCATAATAAATGAATGACATTCTGGTTCAGGTCCAGGTCCAGGTTCTGGTTCTGGTTCTGTTCTGGTTCTGGTTCTGTTTGGACTGAATGACTTTAAACCACAAACTGAATGAGTTGAACTCAGTTCAACGACTTTGAGATGATTTTACTTTTGAATTGACATTAAATAAATAAACTGAATCAAATTTAATGTAATATTTTAATCTGAACTATTTTCTGTGGCTAAAAGCAGAAAATCATCATAATTAATATAAATAAAAGCTTGAAGACATTCATCTGTGTGCAAATAATCTAATCTAATCTGGGAGATTTTATTACTGGAATAAATGAACTTCAGTAAATATTAATAAATGAGAAAATCATTTTTACTACATTTTCTTTATTTGGTGAAAATGTAAATATTATCATGAGTCAGAAAATAAAACCATCAGCTCTCGTTTCTTTTATGATTTTATTTTGAAGTTCCACACAGTCGGTCATAAACTACATATTTCTGATGTAACTAATATTTACACAAACATGAAACAATAATTCATTCATCAGGAGTAAAACAGAAGAAGTGATTTTAAGACAATCATGTTTATAACTTCATATTCAGGTTTTTAACAGGAAGTTTTATCTACAGATCCTCCAGGATCGGATCTGATCGGGTTGGATCGGATCGGGTCGGATCGGATTGGATCGGGTCGGATCGGGTCGGGTCGGATTGGATCGGGTCGGATCGGGTCGGATCGGATCGGATCGGGTCGGGTCGGATCGGGTCAGATCGGATCGGGTCAGATCGGATCTGGTTGGGTTGGATCGGAACGGGTCGGATTGGATCGG
>NW_015113903.1:307331-309146 GCF_001443285.1 Poecilia latipinna | reverse complement strand
GTCGGAGCGGGTCGGATCGGATCGGATCGGGTCGGGTCGGATCGGGTCAGATCGGATCGGGTCAGATCGGATCTGGTTGGGTTGGATCGGATCGGGTCGGATTGGATCGGGTCAGATCGGATCTGGTTGGATCGGATCTGGTTGGATCGGATCGGGTCGGATCGGGTCGGATCGGTCCAAGACGTTTCCTTCCTCCTCAACAAATCCTGAAAAACAAAAAGAAAAAATGTTTGAATGGATTTGATCAGAACCAGATTTATTAAAATCCAGGTAAACATGAAGTCTGGATCTCTGAGGCGACTGAGAAGAAAAACCTGAAGCTGAATAATAACTGGACAATCACCTGGACACGTCCGCCCTCCGGCCCAGGTGACCGGGACAAAGTTCTGTCTTCATCAGAACCCGGGTCCAAAACACCGACCAGCTTTAACTTTCCACACGCCGATTCAGACCAGAAGGATTATTTTTATTGGGGTTTCGGGTAAAAATGGCGACTTAAAAAGCGAAAAACGAGCGAAATTTCCAACTGACAGCAACTGCTGCTGCGTTAGAGCGAGGAGCGGACTGGATTTTTGACCCCAAAATCATATTGAAATCGCTCTCACGTCTACAATTATCGCTCTATTGATATGAAAGTCGGTCATGAAATCGCACCGAATGCCTGCTCCAGTAAAATGTTTTCAAAATTTCTCTTGGGCCGACGGTTTTCTGTCAAGGTGCTTCAGAGCAAAATCAAGTGACAGGGTACCTCCAGCCACTCAGCCTTTTATTTTCAGACTTTTCTGAAAAATTTCAGAGCTCAGCGCACACCATTTTTGTTTCATCGCCGCTATTTCTGTGAGTGGCCTACAGGTATGAATTGCGGTACTATCAGAGACGACAAATAGCCCTCTCATATGCTTCAAACGGTTTTCGGATCGGCCTTACGGATCCTGAACGGGAAGCAGTCGTTCAGACTGATTTTTTCATCAAAACTGACTGGGGATCTCATAAAGATAGATGAAGTCTCTCACACATCACAATTGGCAGAGGATTAATCGCTATAGCAACAGAAAGGCAGAGCTGCTGGTTTGGACTACAAAGACGCCATAACTGTAGTTCTTTCTATGGCCCAGACTTAACAGAGCAACATGTCAGAACTACAACATGGCAGATAACTGGTTTAGCCAAACCACTGTTACACATGGGATTAGTGGCCATTTAAAACGAAGCTTACTGAAAATTTCAACATAAAAGCCTCAATATTCCTCTCTGGCTAGTGCACTAGAGGAGTGAACTGGCTAGCATTAGCCTTTTCCCTAAACAAAGCTTTTACCTATTTTTCTTACTTATTAGCCATGTTTAGTATAGTGAATAGAGTAAGTCAATGAGAGAAAACATGCTAGTGATGTCCCACAAGCTACTGACAGCATTCATGCTAACATTAGCATTTTGGCTAATTTTAGCTTAGGCATTCATTTCAACATACTGAATGATGCAAGTCCATGTTAGTCAACATGCTTTTGATTCTCCACATGCTATTTTGTAATTCTTAACTTAGCATTGATGCTAATTTTTAGCATCAGAACACTGGGTTCCAACCAACGGGCACACTTTGGCAGGCCCCAGTTAAATTTCTTCAGAAATTTTCTAGTTAATAAACTGAAGTCACTTTGGATAAAACTTTCCTCTCAGGAGTAGAATAAAACCCGACAGGTTCTGTTTGTCATCTCCATGTATTTCTGATGGTTCTGTGAGGTTCTGATGGTTCTGTTTGTGGTTCTGTGAGGTTCTGTGAGGTTCTGTGAGGTTCTGTGAGGTTCTGTGAGGTTCTGT
>NW_015113903.1:286601-303513 GCF_001443285.1 Poecilia latipinna | reverse complement strand
TCTGATGGTTCTGTTTGTGGTTCTGATGGTTCTGTTTATGGTTCTGTGAGGTTCTGTGAGGTTCTGATGGTTCTGTTTGTGGTTCTGTGAGGTTCTGTGAGGTTCTGATGGTTCTGATGGTTCTGTTTGTGGTTCTGTGAGGTTCTGTTTGTGGTTCTGATGGTTCTGTTTATGGTTCTGTGAGGTTCTGTGAGGTTCTGATGGTTCTGTTTGTGGTTCTGTGAGGTTCTGTGAGGTTCTGATGGTTCTGTGAGGTTCTGATGGTTCTGTTTGTGGTTCTGTGAGGTTCTGTGAGGTTCTGATGGTTCGGTTTGTGGTTCTGATGGTTCTGTTTGTGGTTCTGATGGTTCTGTTTGTGGTTCTGTGAGGTTCTGTACTCACACTGACTCATCCACAGCCGCAGCGTCATCAGGACGTTGAAGGCCACCGTCTTCATGAAGATGACTCTCAGGCCGAAGATGGTAATGGAGGCCAGATTCACCATCTCATCTGCAAACAGCAGCAGCCATTAAACCCAGAACTGGTTTTTAACACAGCAGAGGCCATTAGAGTCGGGTTCAACGTACCTGGTTCCAGACTGGCGTCACACTGGACAGGCTCTGTGGTGTTATCTGAACAGCAAACAGAACAAACAGTCATCAGTAAATCAGTGATGGAACCAGGAAACTGAGTCATGGTGGAAAGTTTGACTCGTTCAGACTCACCTCCACATTTATCCGTTTCCCCTATAAAGGCCACCTGGCTGTAGTAACCTGTTGGTTTCCCATTGGCATCTGTTATCTGACTGCCGTTTGCTTTGTCAAACCCAGCTGCATTGTGTTGAGTAAATCCAGTTGCCAGACAAACTGTGGTGTCGTTATCTTTCAGCTTGTAATAATCCGGCGGAATTACTTCCTCTGAAACACACAGAAGCAGAAATCATGAATATAAAACGTTAAACCTTTTTGTTTCCTTCAGTGGCAGAAAGCTTGTTGGGTTCTTCATGAGTCCATCTAGTTCTGAGCCGGTTCTGCCAATCCGACCAGAACCAGAACATCCGATAAATGATGATGGTTTCATTAATTCACTCTTACAAATTTTATCATTTCTGTTGAAGTTTAAACTCGTTTCTAGTTTTGGTTTAGAAAATGTTGAGTTTGTTTTTCGTTATATTTGATCCTGATTTTGATCTTTATTCAGCCAAACAAACGTCCAAATATAAAGAAACATAAAGAAAATAAAGATAAATGTTTCATGTCTTCAGACGACATAAAACTGGTCTTTATTTAACTGCCATAAAGACAAAAAGTTACAGTAAAGAAAATGGAAAACTGATTTAAACCGGTTTAAACTGGTTTAAACCGGTTTAAACTGGTTTAAACCGGTTTAAACTGTTGGTTTACAGTTTAAACAGTTAAACTGTACAGATTAATTAACTCTGGTTAATAAATCTCATATTTTAATTTTGTTGGTAAATGATTCCAACGTGTCATTTCCTGAAACTTTTATTAAAGTTTCATGTAAACATCTCCACCTCCATATTAATGTTATTGATCATAACTGAACCACAGTGAACTTCACCGTCACAAAAAGCTGCTGGTTCTGATAAACCGGGTCCGATTCACCAGGTTTTACCTTTTTATGATAAAATATATTAAATGTTTTCATGACCAATCACTGAGATCAAATCTTAAATTTATCTGTTCAGTTTTTTATTGCATAGTTAAAATGTTGGCTGGATAATTATTTATATTAATTATTCATTTTAAAACTGAACTTGAGGACAAAATAATTAAACTGAATCTCAAATAAATAAATTAATTTAAAAACTGTTAGAGGCTTAAATAAAAATCCTGCTGCAGATTTTAGAGCAGAAAAAAAATCTGTGATGTGAAAAATTTAGATTTTTTTGGTTGTTTTTCATAAATATTAAATGTTGGGAATCGACTTACTGGGAGAAACAAACAGTTTGAGTCCAGATCTAAACGGCAGCTTAACGTTGTTGTTATTCACACTGGAGTGGAACCAGTAACAGAAACCAGTTCAGATCTGGAACCGGTTCCAGTGTTCATATGGACCAAAATGATCAATCTGAATTAGAATTAAACTGTTTCATCCTTCAAAATATTTGATTTATGTTACAGAAACTTAAAGCATCTTTGAGGCGATTTAATGTTTGGACCAAATTATTGTAGAAATTCAAGTTTTGAGTTAAAATAATGAAAAATGTTGAACTGGACTCACTTTGCTCCACCAACAGTTTGGATCCGGATCCAAACCGGATTTTATTGGTTCCAGTTTGTGTCACACAGTGAGCCGGGGTCAGACGGAAACTACATCAGATTATCCATCAGATTATCAGATTATCCATCAGATTATCCATCAGATTATCCATCAGATTATCAGATTATCCATCAGATTATCCATCAGATTATCCATCAGATTATCAGATAATCCATCAGATTATTTTAGCGTTAAATCTGAATACAGATTATAATAATTAGCTGCATCATTTATGCATCAACTCCTGAATTTCATCCATTTCTGGCTCTGTGATGATCAGGATTGTTATTTCTGTGGAAATGATCTGAATGTTTTTCCAGTTTATCTGAATCTGAGCTACGATTCAACTAAATATGAATTATTCATCTGTTATTGTCAGAAAATGGATTAGCATCACCTAATAAAGAAAAACTGAAGTTAATTGTATATTTTTAGATAATTTGATGCTTTTAAAACTCTTTAATCATGTTGAACTGGACTCACTTTGCTCCACCGACAGTTTGGTTCCGGGTCCAAACCGGATCTTAGCGGTTCCGCTCTGAGTCACACAGCGACGGAAACCCGACCGATAATCTGGTTTTATTGATTTAACATTTCTTCTGGATTTATTCTAAATAAAATCCTGATTGGTGGTGAAATTTATAAGAACTAAAGTTTCTGTTCAGAGCAGAAAAATATTCATCAGATTTATAATAATTATTATTTACAAAAGGTTCAAAACTCCTGAATATTTTAACTCATTATTGATGATAATATTCAGTTTCTGTAGGGAAGTTTGTTCTGCTGCGACGATCAAAGTCACCTAGACGAAATAACGAATAATCTGGAAAACATTTCACCAGAACCACGTTCTGGGTCCAACTGAGGAACCAACAGAACCGGCAGAACCAGTAGAACCAACAGAACCAGTAGAACCGGCAGAACCGGCAGAACCAGTAGAACCAACAGAACCGGCAGAACCAGTAGAACCAACAGAACCATTAAAACCAACAGAACCAACAGAACCGGCAGAACCAACAGAACCAACAGAACCGGCAGAACCAGTAGAACCAACAGAACCAGTAGAACCAACAGAACCAACAGAACCAGTAGAACCAACAGAACCAGTAAAACCAACAGAACCAACAGAACCAGCAGAACGTTCCCAGGTCCAACTCACGCTGCGACACGGCGACCCGGACTCCGGGTCCAAACAGCAGCTTGTTGGTGTTGGTGTTCACACCGCCAGTCGGTCCAAAACAAAAACTGCAGCAGAACCTTCAGTTCCTCTCCGGTTCCGGTTCTGGTTCTGGTTCTTTGGGGTTTAATTTACATTAATCTGAGGTTAAAGTCCAAACCTCTTTAATCCGTAAAGAAACGTTTCTGGATGAAGATGTAAAATAACTGAGCAGAAGTTTAAATAATAATTATATTAAATAAGAATAAAAGTTTGACTCAAACGTTTCAGTCATCAGATTTAAACAGTAAAGATGGTTTTAAATAATTTTATGGTTTATTCTGAATATTTAAACTGAACTCGCTCGTTTCCATGGTAACTGAAACTCCAGACCAAAAACTCCAACAAAAACCAAAACCATGTTTATTAAATCTGACTTAAAAACTGAAGGAGTTTCTCTGCTGAGTTAAAATCAATATTTGAATATTGATAATCGATCAATCAGCTGTTAATGTTCATGTTTGATTTTCTTACTGTGTTGAACTTGCAGCTCGGTTCCGGACCCAAAGCGGACCTTCCTGGTCCCGTCATTCACACAGCGACATGCAGCTCAGCAGAAACTCATCAGATTACAGATTACTGCTGTTAATCTGAGCCGCCTGGTCATCAGATTACAGATTACTGCTGTTAATCTGAGCCGCCTGGTCATCAGATTACAGATTACAGATGATTTACTTTGGATTCTCGGCGTCTTTAAATCGTCTGAACTGACCCTGAAGTTTCATATTCAGCCGTTTTTAATGAAAATAATCTGCTGATTTCTTTACTAAACAAATTATATCCAGTCAATAAACAGTTCAGATTTTTAGCAGGTTTCCAGATTAAAAATGATCAAAAGCTTTGAAATGATTCTGGAGTTGTAACAGTTTATTAATCTCTGTGTGGTTGAAATGAAATGAAATGAAATGAAATGAAATGAAATGAAATGAAATTTTATTCGAACATGATACAAATATAAAATAAAATAGTGCACAGTAACAAGAAGTGCATAAGAAAGAAGAGAAAATACAGATTTTTTTGTTTCAGTTAACATATCATGCTCAAAATGGGGTAGGAAGAAGTGAGAACTTATAAACTCCTACCCCTAAACACTTGAAACTTTAGAGTCCTACTGTCATTAAAAAAATCAAAATCAAAGTAGCAGTCAGAAGTAACAGTTACTAATATTTACCTATACATTTTCCCATTTTATTCTGGTTTGTCTTTCTAAACCCTTACACCAAGTTATCTGCAATACACACCTTATTGCTTTCCATCACCCGTATGTGTATCTATTGAAAATTACCTCTTTGTACTTTCTTTTGAATTGCGTCATCATGACGCTTTATAAATTCAAATATCAGATATTTATTAACTATAAAGGTGAAATTCTTACTGGACTGGATGTAAAGTTTGACTCCGGTGCCAAACATCGTTTTCCTGGCAGCTTCGTTCACACAGTTCAGAGCATCGAGTCAGAAACCTGCAAACCTTCAGCAGCTTTCTGAATAATCTGAATAATCTGAATAATCTGAATAAATTAACCATCAGGTTAAAACCTTCATGTTTTAATCCTTCAGTCGGTTCTGAGAAAATCTGAATCCCGATAAACAGAAAGTTAAAAAACACTTTGATGTTAAAATGTAATAAACGGTAAAATCATTTCATTAAATGTAACAAAGTGACGAATCTTTGAGTTTTTTAAAGATGATATTTGCTGCAGTTTGACTCCAGACCAGAAACTGATCAATAACTGATAATATGATCAGGATCTGAACTGGTTTCAAGCAGATTTTCATGTTTAATAAAAACTTTATCAATAAAAGCATCAATATTCAAACTATGGTTTAGATTTTCTGATATTTGGTGGATTTTGTGTAAAATGATCATTTATTGAGGTTTTACAGTGTCTGAACGTGAACTGGTTTCCTCTCCTACCAGTTAATCCAGTTTGGATCCTCAGAGTTTCACAGTGAGAACAGGAATGGAATCTGAGCTGGATTATAATCTGAGCTCCAGATTAACGTCCAGGCAAGAATAATCTGGAGTTTAATTAACCCAACACCAATAAAAGATATTAAAGCTTATAGTGAGAATCTGCTCCCAGTTCAACCAGTTAACTGGTTTCCAGCTAAATAGAAACACATTCAGTGTTAAAGTGTAACTGGTTAAATGTGCTGCTCTTACTGGTTCCTACGTTCAGACTGGTTCCAGAACCGAAGCGGATCCTGACTCCGTCATTCACACCGTGGAACCCGACCCGACAAAAACCCAGCAGAACCACCGAGGCTTTAATGGGCAAACTGGTTTATTACCATTTATACTGGAACTGAGGACATTATGGCTAATATTTAGTTTATTTCATTTGAATAATTTAGTTTAAATGGACTTTTTACAGTTAAAATGTTTATTAATTTTAATAAATAAACATGAATATGAACGAATGTTTATGAAACTGTTTCTGGATTCGATCTGATTTTAAAACATGCTGAGTTTTTATAACCTGCATAGTTTAATATTTATGAAATATTTAAACTCACTGATCTCCACCATCAGTTCGGTTCCTTCACCAAACAAAAGCTTCCAGCCGGATCCAGAACCAGACACACTCTGGGTCTGACCCGACCCAAAACCCAGCTGGATTTTTACAGTGTGACATCCAGCTCTAAAACTAAAACATTTATTTTTTACAGTATAACATCCAGCAGCTGCTCTAAAACTAAAAACTTTGAATTAAACCTTCAGATTTTTGATTCATCACTTCAAAAAATCACATTTTGCTTTTCGGACTGAATTTATCATCAAACTCGTCAGAAAAGCAAATCTAAACTAAAACATAACAGTTTATTTTACACGTTAAACTAAATATGTTTGTTTTAATGTCTGAGGTTTAATAAGTTGAATAATAAATTATTCTCCCTGGTATTGATTATGAGTTTTACTCCTTTCCAATAGTCAGTTTTAGTTATCAATAAACGTTAAATATATTTAGTATCATTTGTTTCATTAAGCCTCTGCTTATTATTTATAAAGTATTTATAATATTATTCATTATACTGATTATTATGTTAGATGACTTGATTGGTTGTTTATTTACTGATTAAAAAGTTTTTAGTTTTATGTTTGAGTTGTTCATATTTCTTTATATTTTTATATTTTTCTACATATTTTTATATTTTTGTTTGACTTCAGATTAATTTGTTTCTTAATTTAAAATAACATAAAGTCACAAATTCCCCTCCAAGGATAAATAAAAACTGTTAAATTCTGGAGAAACTGTTTTATTGCTCATTGATTGATTATTTTCCCATCAATAATAAAAACTTACTGGGTCCGATGTTCAGTTTGGTACCAGAACCAAACAGCAGCTTCGTGTTGCTGCTGGATGTCACACAGCAGAAGAACCGAGTCAGGAAACCCAGAAATACATGAAATTGTTAAAAATAAGACTAAATATGATTTAAAGGTGTGAAATGGATGGTTATGAATGAAATATTTTATTCCTGATGTTTCTGGTGACATTCAGGATGATTCTGATGTTTATCTATCAAATAATAAAAACTATTTGATTCAGTTTGGCTCCTGATGTTTTCAGTCACAATCAGAAAAGATTCAGATGAAACTGAATATAAATAATAAATAATAATAATAAATAATAAACCTGTAAATAATATGAATTATTATTGGAGTGTAAAAACTTTCCCTGCAGTAAAATCAACATTTTGAAGGTTTTATCTCCTGTGAAGTTTAATATCGATATTAAACAGATAAACGTTCTGGACGGAACCATCAGTTTGGACCCAGTTTGGTTCTGAGTTTACAAAACCAGAAAGTCATCAGCATAAACTCTGATTTCTGACAGGAACCGTAAAACATTACCGATATAATTTATCCAGTTTATTTTTTAAATCTGGATTTAAACCAAAATGCGACATCAGTTTGATTTGTAAGTAAAATGAATAAAACGTACCGGACTGAACCGTAAGTTTGGATCCAGAACCAAAGACGGTTTTTGAGTTTCCGTATCCAGACACACAGCCAGTCGGTCAGCAGCAGAAACGCCGAGCCGCTCAAATATGACGTATTTATAATAACCAAGCAGGAATAAACTGATTATTTTAACATAATCAATAAATCCTGGAAACGTCAGCTTTTGATCCAATCATGTTTTCTACCTGTGAACCAACAACCTGAGAGTTTTAAGATGTCATTTAAATGATTTGTCGTGTAAAACATAAACGGAGATAAACTCACGTTTCTGCACCGTCAGTTTGGTTCCAGAACCGAAGATGAATTTATTTCCATTCACACATCAGGAGAAACCAGAGCAGAAACTCTGAGATGAACTTCACATATCATGTCATTAATTCAGATTAAATCTGAGGAATAAACTAAAAACATTCATTTCATGTCTTTGATTTTAAATTCACTGAATATCAACTTCATGTCGTACAACAGAAACATCCTATGATGTGATTCTGATATTTCCTTCTGATGCCCATAAAGTTTTATTAAAGCTTTATTACCATTAAAATCTACATAACATTAAAATCAGACTTTTAGTTTTTATCCATAATAAAAATCAACGTTTCATTTCGACTCACGTTTCTGAACCGTCAGTTTGGTTCCCGTCCCAAAAAACATTTTAAAGTTTCCACTTCCAGTCACACTGTGCTGCAGCGCCGAGCTAAAACTACAGGGAATAAACTCCCAAACTACAGTGAATAAACTCCCAAACTACAGCATTTACTTCCCAGTGGATTCAACATGTTTAACAGAATTTCAACACATTTCGGTTTAATTGTCAAACATTTATATTTACTGATAGTTTCAGTTTTTCACTCACTGTTTTCTATCGTTAGTTTAGTTCCTTCCCCAAAGATCAGCTTTGTGACTCCTGCTGTTGTCACACAGTAACTCTGACCTGGACTTTAACTAGACCACCATCTGATGGCAGAAATAAAACCTTTAAAACTTTTAAACCTCCAGTTTTGGGGATTTCATGTTTTTAAACTAAATACTCTTGTCTAGACCAAAGTATTTTTATAACTCATCATTCTAGTGAATATCCAAGTGAAGCTTTACTTTAAGCTCCTGATCTGATGGTTACCTTTACTGCAAAAATATTTCTAAAGTCTTAAACTTTAAAACAAACTATTATAGAAATATTTTTATATCAGAAATCTAGATAAAGTTAAAAATATTCAGCGTTTCAGTTGGTGGATCATTGGATCTGATCCGTGTCGCATGTTTTCCCTCTGAATGTTGAAGATGTTGATTATTTAATAAAAAACTCCTATTAATAGTTTGGTTTTATAATGTGACTTTATAGTTTCCAGTTCTTCAGCCGATCAGCAGAAACTGATCAGTGACTGAACTGCTCTGACCATCAACGATATTCTCCCAATAATCAATTAAAATCGTCCAACGATTTTAGTCTAATAAACACATCATCCTGGAAAACATTAGATTTAGATCCAATCAGGTTTTTTTTTCAGTGTATTTCTGATCAGGTAAAGTTTAAATTGTTTGTTGTGTAAAACATAAACTCAGATAAACTCACGTTTCTGCACCGTCAGTTTGGTTCCAGAACTGAAGATGAATTTATTTCCATAATTATTCACACAGCAGGAGAAACCAGAGCAGAAACTCTGAGGATGAACTTCACATTTCATGTCAATAATTCAGATTAAATCTGAGGAATAAACTAAAATACTGATGTTTGTTTTTTACAGTGAATATTAACTCCTGGTGTTATTATTCTGCACTTTATTATCTCACAACACAAATATTTTATGGTGTAATTCTGTTAGTTTTTCTGGTGTCCATGTTTTACTGAAACTATTAATCACATTAAAATCAGACTTTTATTTTTTATCCATAATAAAAATAAACGTTTCATTTCGACTCACGTTTCTGAACCGTTAGTTTGATTCCCGTCCCAAAAATCATTTTCCAGCTTCCACTTCCAGTCACACTGTGCTGCAGCGCCGAGCTGAAACTACAGCGAATAAACCCCCAAACTACATCAAATAAACCCCCAAACTACAGCAGATAAACCCCCAAACTACATCAAATAAACCCCCAAACTACAGCAAATAAACCCCCAAACTACAGCAAATAAACCCCCAAACTACAGCAGATAAACACCCAAACTACAGCAGATAAACACCCAAACTACAGCAGATAAACCCCCAAACTACAGCAAATAAACCCTCAAACTACAGCAGATAAACTCCCAAACTACAGCAAATAAACTCCCAAACTACAGCAGATAAACTCCCAAACTACAGAAATTAAACCCCCAAACTACAGAAATTAAACCCCCAAACTACAGCAGATAAACTCCCAAACTACAGCGTTTAAGTTTTTATTTCCCGGTGGATTCAACATGTGAATATTTGCACATTTTGTGAGAAACAGTTTTCGTGACCTTGTTGATGTTTTGTGGTTTTTATAACTTTATGAAGTAAAAGTTTGTTCAGGTGAAACATAAACTAAGTGGAAATGATGCATAAACTCAGAAACACTCGGATGTAAAACGTTCAAACAGAAAAACATCATCAGCAAATCGTCGGACCTTCTGGGTCTGAACTCATTTTAACAATAAATATTTCAAACTCAAACGTTCAGAAAATGTTTCCTTCACATCAGAACTAAATATTTTTCACTCACTGTTTCCTATCGTTAGTTTAGTTCCTTCCCCAAAGATCAGCTTTCTGCTTCCTGCTGTTGTCACACAGTAACTCTGACCTGGACTTTAACTAGACCACCATCTGATGGCAGAAATAAAACCTTTAAAACGTTTAAACCTCCAGTTTTGGTTTAATTAAATATTCCTTTAGTATTCATGATATTTACAATACCAGCCAGTAACCAGGTAATCTGTTAATATTACACTTGATCTTATGATTTACTTTGGTGGAAAATATTTATAATTATTAAATATTAAAACAAGCAGATAAAGAATTATTTTAAATCTAAAATCTAAATAAGGTTGAAAACATTTAAACTGGATTATTTTAATCTAATGTGTGCAGATTTAAATTTCCTCAGGTATAATTTAACTAATTAATAAATAACTTATAAGTTTCTAGCAGGAGTTTGGTTCCTTTTCCAAATGAGTTTAAAGGTTCAGTTAAACTTTAACAGAACCTTTATAAGGTTCTGTTAAAGGTTCAGATTTTCAATGTTTTGATGGAAACATTTTTCAGTGAATTTGTTGACATTATTTTTATTGATACTGATGAATCTTTACATATGTAGGCTGAATAAATTTTCAAAATAAATTTTTACTGATTAAATCTCGGTGTCATTATTTTAAATAAAACTAATTTACATATATGAAAATTAGTTTTTATTAATTAAACATTTACTTGTAATCAGAATCAAACCAAATTTTACTGCAGATAAAATAATCAATGTTCAATCAGCCCAAAGGCTTCGGTTTATAATTTACCAAATAATAATAATAATAATAATAATCTCCTCACTGGTTGCTATGGTTACCGCGGCTCCTTCTCCGAAGCTCAGCTTATAGTTTCCAGATGAAAGAGACACACAGTGAATCGGAGCTGAACGTGAAAGTTACATCTACTGGTTATTAACTTTATGTTTTATATGTGAAGCTCAAACTATAAATAATCTCGGGTCGTATTTAACATTCATTTTCCTGCAAGAACAGCAGCAAATTGAACTGAGTTGTTTTTAAGTGAAGATTTTTCACTAGTTTTATTTTGTGTCATGTAAAGTTTGATTAAAGAATAAACTATAACAATAAAGTTTTAATTAAAATGCTGCTACTTACGTGAATCTATGGTGAGTTTTGTTCCTGAACCAAAAATGATTTTAACTCCAGACACACCGAGACGAACATGGTGACAGAAACCGATTTACAGCCAAACCTCCAAGAAACCGAAACACATTTATGTTCGATTATTTATGGAAATATTAGAATCAGCTGAGAGAAAAATACTGCAACAGATTTTTAATAAAATGTTTGTTTATCCTTCTGAATTAAAATAAGACACAGAATCACATCGTCTGCATGTTGTGAAACTTTTCCAACATTTTTCTGATAATCAGATTTTAAACTCATCTGCAGAGTTGGATTAATATCTGGAGACGTTTTTATTCTAACATCGTTGCTGATGGATACTCACTGCTTTCTGCTCTCAGACTGATTCCATCTCCAAAAACCAGTTTCCAGTTTCCAGACGAAGTCACACAGTCAGCGTGACGGAAACAATAACCGATAATCAGACGATTGATCAGAGGAGAGCGACGACGAGTCAAAGAAAACCGACGAGTCAAAGAAAACCGACTGAATCTCAAACATGTGGGGCCGAAACAATAAATTTTACTAAAATAACATCGAAACGTTACTTTGGGTTCTGACCCGATGCCACACGGATCAAATGTTTGGTTTTAAGGTTTTTATCATGTGAAATTATTCAGGGACGTTTTGACCAGATGAATTTTTACTCACGATGTTCAACTGTCAACTTTGTTCCTTCACCAAAAATCATTTTCCTGTTTCCAGATCCAGACACACAGCGTGGCGGCTCTGAACAAGAACCAGCAGAACCAGCAGAACCAAACAGAACCAACAGAACCAAACAGAACCAGCAGAACCAACAGAACCAGCAGAACCAACAGAACCAGCAGAACTAAACAGAACCAGAGGTTGCCATGGGGATTATTTAACATATTTTCCATGGGATTATTCAGTAATCTGAAGATTTGTTTACCCAGATTAAATATTAAATTGTTTTTCTGTGATTAGTTGTGAAAAATCAAAATGTAAAAAATAAAAATTTACAGTGAGAAGATTTAATGTTCCTTCATGTCAACGTGGTCCAGATCAGGTTTATTGATCTGGATATTAACATCAAACTCACGTTTCTGAACCATCAGCCGCGATCCGGGTCCAAATAAAACCTTATAGTTTCCAGTCACACAGAGAATCGGTTCCTGACGAGAACTGCAGGAGACCAGACCCAGACCCAGAACCGGACCAAGTCCAACAACATGCTGAAATATGATTTACAGTGAAGACACGTATCTATACAAGAGTCACGTTTTATTTCAGACTAATTAACTTTTATTTCAGTTTTTAGTGCTTATGATGAAAAATTTGGGATTTTAATTTTTTTATGTCCTTTGGAGACATGAAGATTTTTCAGCAGGTTCCTGGGGAACGGTTCTGATTCTGACCCGATGAAACATGTTCAAGTTTCAATGCAGCAGGTTGATGAAGATGTTTAATCACAAAACGATCCAGAATATAAGTTATAAATAACATTAATAATATTCATTAACAGGTTTAGTATGAAACAAACAGCTGAACTCACTGAGCTGGACAAACTGTTTGGTTCCGGTACCAAAGACGAGTCGGGTTGCAGAAAGAGACACACTGTGACAAACACAACATCCAGAACCAGAACCACAACCAGGACCAGGACCAGGACCAGCAGAACAACCACTGGGCCCGTTTAGCCCTCCAGTCAGAATCTATTTAATAATAAACATTTTATCTGATAAAGTCATCGATGAACATAATAATAATAATAATAATAATAATAATAATAATAATAATAATAATAATATTATATTCCCATGCCGACATCAGAACCTGCCTGGTTCTGTTTACATTTTATGATGAAAATGAGACAAATATAAATCATCTTTTTTCTGCCTGATGAATAAAAACCGTTTCAGATCCAAATGGTCTCATGTGAAACCAGCAGAACCTCCATGTTGGTTCTGATCGACTCGCTCAGATCAAAATGATCGACATGGAAATGAAATATTTGACGTTTTGCGTTTTGAGTCCCAGAGATAGAAATAAATCCTCAGGTTTTCCTCCTGCCTGGTTTCTGCAGGTTTTTATTCACTTCATTGAATCTGGAAGAATAAAACTCAGATGTTCAGATTCCTGTTTGTTTAAATGTTCTAACTTTTGATGAGCAGAAAAATGAAAATATTCCCACTTACTGGAATAAACCTGCAGTTTGGTTCCCTTCCCAAAGATAAGCTTGTTAGCGTTCACACAGCGACTGGAACCAGATCACAAACCGGCTGCAGGGAACGGCGATAAAAACTTTATATTAAAACGCAGACTGAAGATTTTATTTTTCATTTTCTGTTGAAATAAAATGTTTAAACTGAAGTTTGAGACGATAATTTAATGATTTCTGACTTGATTCCATAATTAACCAGAAAACATTAATAAAACTGATTAGTTTCAGTTTTTACAGTGCAGCGTTTCACTGTAAAACCTGCTGGATGGTTTTAGAGTTTACATTAATATTCACTATTTTCAATGATTCATTTTGATCCAGCTGCAAACGTGATCCGGTGTCCACAACCAGAACCGGGTTCTGACTGGGCCCGGTTCTGGTTGGACCCGGTTCTGGTTGGACCCGGTTCTGACTGGGCCCGGTTCGGGTTAAAATGTCTGCTTGTCTCTTTGTTACAGATTATTCTGTTAAATTTCTATAATTTATTATTTCTGATATTAAAAACTTTTGTAGCATCAAACAGGAAATATTATTTCTGACATGTTTTTACAGTAAATCAATAACCAATATCTGCTTATTGATCAGATTGGTAACTCAGTGAAATGAATTAATCTAATAATCTCAGATTATTGTCAAACTTTCTGGTTCTGCTTCATATTTTCTGCTGCAGATGTTTTAAATTCAATCAGTTTCTCTAAAACTGTTTTAAATCGACTGGTTCTGGTTCAACCCGGTTCTGGTTCTTCATGTCAACAGAACCTCTGGGACCAGAGCTGGAAGCTTACTGGGTTCAATGGTCAAACTGGTTCCAGGCCCAAAGACGATCCGGTACCGACCGGTTCCAGCAGCCACAGAACCGAGGACCAGAACCCAAACCCAAACGCTCTGCAGTCAGAACCAAATGTTCATTTTTCTCTGGTTCTGATTAAATTTATGATTATTGACAGAATAAAAATAAAATCTGGAGTTTTCACTGATCACCAATAACTGATCACCAATAACTGATCACTGATCACCAATAACTGATCACCAATAACTGATCACTGATCACCAATAACTGATCACCAATAACTGATCACCAATAGCTGCTGCCCATAACAAACCAAACCGATCCAAAGACTTACTGGGTTCGATGGTCAAACTGGTTCCGGTACCAAACAGGATCTTGTTCACACCAGTGTTCACACAGCAGGAGGATCCAGAACCAAAACCCAACCTGACAAACTGCAGCAGGTTCTGATCCAAACGATTCACATTAATTATGAGCTTTATTGATTATTTTATTACCTGGTAGAAAATTTTATGATTTTATTAAAAACATTTTTATCAATAATTTTATTTATTTCACTTATTTATGAATCTAATTCAGTAAAATTCAACATTAATCAGAACCGACTGGGTTCGATGGTCAAACTGGTTCCGGATCCAAACAGGATCTTGTATCCGGTTCCAGTCACACATCATGAAGCTCGGTACCAGAAACCCAGTTTGGACCAGCTGGTTCTGATATTTGGGTCATAAATTCAGCTTTTCTTTAATTTAATTTTTACGTCCGGTTCTGGACGGGAAGACGGCGCTACACTGTAAATAATAACTCCAACTTTAATTATTCATGTTTCTGATCTCCATCAGAACTTACTGGGTTCAATGGTTAAACTGGTTCCAGGTCCAAAGGTCAACCTGACAGAACCAGAATTCACACAGCATGAGGTTCAGTGGCACAAACCGGACCGGACCGGACTGACCCAACCGGATCGGATCGGACCGACCCAACTGGATCTGATTGGACCGACCCAACCGGACCGGACCGACCCACCCAACCCGACTCCAGTCCTGAGCTATTACTTTATCCACTTTAAAAATGTTTTATTTTTATATATTTTTAGCAAATCATAATTTTAGTCATTAAATTAAACTGCAGATTTTTTACAGTGTAAAGAATAAAATGTTTTAAAAACTCCCAGTTTGCCCAGTAACAACATCATCACTGGTTTTAAATAATCCTGAGTTTTCACTGAATCTAAATGTTTCTGAATTTATCATCATTAAAAGCTGAAACTCTGTGGATGTAAACCTGTTTTACTGGTTTTACTGGTTCCACTGGTTTCTAACCAACATGTGTCCTGTGGATCAGAACTTACTGGGTTCGATGGTCAAACTGGTTCCGGTACCAAAGATCATCTTAACTCCACCGGTTCCAGTCACACAGCCTGAATCTCCCCAACAAGAACCGGTTCTGACCGGATCTGACTGGTTCTGACCGGATCTGACCGGTTCTGACCAGATCGGCCGGTTCTGATCGTTGAAATATAAACTCTGTTCCATTCATTTTTGCCTGAAATCATTTTTATTTGGATTGTTAATTTGATGTTTTTTTATTAATTTGTTTTTGGTTTAAATTTAAATTTCATCTTAGATTTTTTACTTATTTTCCTTTTTGTCTGAGTTTTAGTTGGATTAAATCAAAAAAGAAGAAATAAAAGCTTTTATCTAGAGTTTATAAAGGTTTAGGGTGAGCGGAAACATTTAATGATCAGTAAATGTTTTTCTGAATAATCAGATAAAAACATAAAATCTTACTGGTTTTGATGGTTAAACTGGTTCCAGAACCAAAGATCATCTTGTTCCCAGTAAACACACAATATGAATCTCCTCAACAATAACCGAGCAGAACCAACCAGAACCAACCAGAACCAACCCGCTTTAAAAGAATCCAGTTTAACGTCTCAGGTTTAAACTGGTTTCCATTAATTATTTGATTTTTACTGGTTTTATTAAATTTACGTGTTTATTTTTCCATCAGCGGATCCAGAGAACCAGAACTGAAACTGTGTTGGTTCTGGAACTTTGGATCTGAATCGCCTACAACTGGAAACGTTTATTTATAACAGAAACACTAACTGGTTAAACTGGTTCTACTGGTTAAACTGGTTAAACTAGTTAAACTGGTTCTACTGGTTCTACTGGTTAAACTGGTTCTACCGGTTAAACTGGTTAAACTGGTTCTACTGGTTCTACTGGTTAAACTGGTTAAACTGGTTCTACTGGTTCTACTGGTTAAACTGGTTAAACTGGTTAAACTGGTTAAACTGGTTCTACTGGTTCTACTGGTTAAACTGGTTCTACTGGTTAAACTGGTTAAACTGGTTAATCTGGCTCTGCATCAATGACAGAATCACCAAACAGAACCCGACTCAGTAAAAGAACTTTTTGATCTAAAGTTTAGAAAGTTACTCCAGAACATTTAGGACCAGAACTGGAACCATTAAAGATCTGGATCAGAACTTACTGGGTTCAATGGTTAAACTGGTTCCAGAACCAAAGATCATCTTAAATCCACCATCAGTCACACAGCATGAAGGTCCAGAACCGTATCTGTGACGAACAGAACCAGAATCTACAGCAGAACCTCTGGTTACTGGGTCTAAACTGG
>NW_015113903.1:282054-282419 GCF_001443285.1 Poecilia latipinna | reverse complement strand
TATTATTAGAATAAATTAAATTGTTAATTTATTCTAATAATAAATTTAAAATTTAGCTGGATTAGCTGAAGCTGGATTACAGAACTAGTTCTATTACTGGTTCTGATCGGTTCTGATTGGTTCTGATCGGGTTTTAATTTAAACATTTTATTCATTTTCAAACTTTTAGCAAAAACATTTCAGAAACTAAATGAACCATTTGATCAGAACTTACTGGGTTCGATGGTCAAACTGGTTCCGGTACCAAACAGGATCTTAAATCTACCGTCAGTCACACACATCAACACAAAGCGGTTCTGTTCTTTTAACCAGAACCTCCAGTTTGTTTGGACCCGTTTTGGTTCTGAACATTAAATAATGTATTA
>NW_015113903.1:274242-275721 GCF_001443285.1 Poecilia latipinna | reverse complement strand
GTTCTGACCGGTTCTGACTGGTTCTGACTGGTTCTGACCGGTTCTGACTGGTTCTGACTGGTTCTGACCGGTTCTGACTGGTTCTGACTGGTTCTGACCGGTTCTGACTGGTTCTGACTGGTTCTGACCGGATCGAGGAGTAAAACATAAAATCTGATTTATTAAAGCTTAATTTTAATTTTATTTAGATTGAAAAATAATTTAATCTTTTTATCAATTTTCATTTTTCAGAATTTTGTTGGGTTGAATTAAAATGTGATTTTTAAAACTCAAATAAATAAAATTGTTAAATAATTTAATTAAAAAGTTTCTCTTACTGATTCGTGACCAGAAAATGGATTTTAAACGTTTTTGCTCAGAAACATAAAAATATAAAATCTTACTGGTTTCAATGGTTAAACTGGTTCCAGAACCAAAGATCATCTTGTTCCCAGCATTCACACAGCATGAAGCTCCAGAACCAGAACCATCAGAGCCGGTCCGGTTGATAAACTGGTACCAGAACCAGAACTGATTAGATTAAAATCTGATTATTAGAATAAATTAAATGTTTAATCTGGATTATTTATCTGGACCTGAAGCTGGATTACAGAACCAGTTCTACTACTGGTTCTGATCGGTTCTACTGGTTCTGATCGGTTCTGATTGGTTCTGATCGGGTTTTAATTTAAACATTTTATTCATTTTTAAACTTTTAGCAAAAACATTTCAGAAAAAAACGACCAGAAATGAAACGAACCATTTGATCAGAACTTACTGGGTTCGATGGTCAAACTGGTTCCAGAACCAAAGATCAACTTTAATCCACTGCTGTCAGTCACACAGCATNTCTGGTTCTGTTCTGGTTCTGTTCTGGTTCTGTTTGTTCCAGTCTTCAGTAAATTATTTTTTCAGGTTTATGCAGATCAAAAACAGGAAAATTATTTTAAAATCCTGAAAACGTTTTTAGTAAAAATACATTTTGAACTCACTGGTTTCGATGGTTAAACTGGTTCCGGGTCCAAATATGATCTTATTATATCCTCCATCAGTCACACAGCATGGCAACCCAGAACATTAACGGGTTCATTAGAACCAGAACCGGGTTCTATAGAAAATCTGGTGCCACATGAAAGTTAGTTATAAAATACTAAAATTAACATTTTAAAGATTTTTAAAGAGATTTTTATTTCTTCTCTAAACTATGAAATAAAGATCCAGTAACTCACTGATCCAGATGTTCTGTTACAAAACCTGACCCGGTTCTGAAGAGTCCAGAAAACAAATTAAACCAGAACTTACTGGGTTCGATGGTCAAACTGGTTCCAGAACCAAAGATCAACTTTAATCCACTGCTGTCAGTCACACAGCATGAAGCTCCAGAACCAGAACCGGGTTCTATGGATGAACCGGTTCTGGTTCTGAAATGTAGAAATGATCCAGTATTGATCTTTATTTCATGGAACCGGATCCGGTTCTGGTTCTGAAATGTAGAAATGA
>NW_015113903.1:263746-269063 GCF_001443285.1 Poecilia latipinna | reverse complement strand
GGAACCGGATCCGGTTCTGGTTCTGAAATGTAGAAATGATCCAGTATTGATCTTTATTTCATGGAACCGGATCCGGTTCTGGTTCTGAAAAGAACAATTAAAAGCAGAACTTACTGGGTTCAATGGTTAAACTGGTTCCAGGTCCAAACTGGATCCTGTTTGTGTTCACACTGTGTGAAACGTCACGACACAATCTGGATCAATAATCCATCAATAATCCATAACTGATGAGCGGACTGAGCGCGCTCCGTTTCATCAGTAATCATCAATAAGTATTATTGTTAATTAATGTCTATATAATAAATATAAATATTGATCTATAGATTTTTAAAATTTGGAGTTAAAATTATGAATATCTGAAATTTAAAGATTCATTAAGAAACATTTAATATTTAACATTTAAAATGTTTATAAATAAAATAACTGATCTAAACTGATTAACAGTTTCTGCCAATAATCAGGTTTGATCAGCAGAAGTTCTGGTTCCGGTCCAAACATCATCAGAACCAGATTCATATAAAGTCCAATAAAATAATGTTGATCAGAACTTACTGGTTCTGATGGTCAGACTGGTTCCGGTACCAAAGAACATCTTATAGCCAGAATTCACACAGCCTGAAGCTCCATGACACTAACTGGGCCGAGCCGGAACCAGAACTTCACTGTTATCAGCATTTTATTTAGAATCAAACTATTTTAAATTTAATTAAACTTTTAATTTATTTTTTTCTCTAAAAGTTTTTATTAAAATCAAATTTAGAAAAATTTTAGTTTCATATTTTGGAGAATTTTTTTATTTTTAGACGTTTCAATGGTTGATCCGATTCTCAGAACTGGACCAGGTGATGGTTCTGAACCCGGTTCTGAACCCGGTTCTGAGCCCGGTTCTGAGCCCGGTTCTGAGCCCGGTTCTGAACCCGGTTCTGAACCCGGTTCTGAGCCCGGTTCTGAGCCCGGTTCTGGTTTGAGCCCAGTTCTTCTCCAGATTAAATGTCAGAACTTACTGGTTTGGATGGTTAATCTGGTTCCGGTACCAAACAGGATCCTATAAGCTCCTCCAGAATTCACACAACCAGAACCTCCAGAACAAAAACCCGGCAGAACCAACAGAACCGTTTCAGGTTCTGCTGGGATTAAATTACTGTTATTGACAGTATTAATAGTTTAATCTGACATAATTTATACTGGGATTAATATTCTGACGGCTGCAGATTTAAAACGAAGAGAAGAAAATTTATTTACAGATTTATGACAAAATTAAAATCACTGAAGGATTATTAAATAATCTGATTAAAACTGACAGATTATCGCTGGGATTATAGATTATTAAAATCAACATAAAAAATTAACCCAGTTTAATAAATTTTTACAGTGAAATTTAAATGTTATTAAAGTTTATTCCAGTTTCTTACTGGTTCTGATGGTCAGTCTGGTTCCAGAACCGAAGACGATCCGGTTTGCAGCTCCAACATTCACACAACCAGAACCTCCAGAGCAGAAACCGGGCCGAACCAGAACCAGAACCAGAACCTTTTCTAACTGTTGGTTAAAATTATTTTTATGATCTGAATAATTTTTATTAGTTTTATTTATTAAATTTGTTTTTTCCTTTATTTTAATTTGCTGAACTTTTTTTCTCAGTTTGAAATAAAAATAATCAGAATTTATTTTCCAATCAACATTTTTTATAATTTTCATATTTTTCCTGTTGAGCAGAAAATGTTCTGATGGTTCTGGTTCTGGTTCAGCTTCATGTTGGACCTCAAATGTTTAAAACTTGGAGGAAATTTTATCTGGAAAATTATTAAATTTTTCATTTAAATAATCTGAAAATAATTTGATCTGATTATTTCTGATTATTTTATTAGTAATTATTATTTTATCATCTTTAGTTTCATTAAATTCAGAGAAATAAAATAAAAATCAGCAGAAAGTTTCTGAAAACATTAAACCCAGTTAAACGTTCTTACTGGTTTGGATGGTTAAACTGGTTCCGGTACCAAAGATCATCTTCCCGGTTCCTCCTCCGTAATTCACACAGCAAGAGAGCCGATGTCAAAAACCGGGCCGAACCGGGCCGCTCAAGAACTGGACCAGAACCGGGCAGAACCGGACCGGTTCTGAACTGGATTGGTTCCAGATTTTTATTAACAAGCGTTTTTTGTTTTTACTGCATTTTAAATAATTCTTAAAGTTTTCTGTCAACTAAATCAGAACCGGCACCAAACGGACCCAGAACAGAACTTTAGGGTTCTGTAACCGTCTATGGAGAGAACAGTCAACACTTACTGGTTTCAATGGTTAAACTGGTTCCAGCTGCAAACAGAAGCTTCCTCTGGTTGGAACCAGTCACACATCATGAAACACCCCAACATAAACCAGTCCAACCAGTCCAACCAGTTCACCCAGTATAAACCACAGTTTAGTTTTTCAGCTTCAGGACATTAAAGGCTGAATTTAAATCATAAATTATATAAAAAGGTTTTCAGTTTTTAACTCGTCATCATGTTTAAACATTTTTCATGTTGTAATTTTATTTTTAAACATTTTGATATTAAAGTTATAAATGGTGTCAGACCTCACTGGTTAAACTGGTTTCACTGGTTAAACTGGTTAAACTTGTCTAACTGGTTTCACTGGTTAAACTGGTTAAACTTGTCTAACTGGTTTCACTGGTTAAACTGGTTCCACTGGCAAACAGCAGCTTGTTCTGGTTAGCACCAGTCACACAACATGAAGCTCCACAACGTAAACCAGTTCAACCAGTACAAACCATTTTAACCATTACAAACCAGTTCAACCAGTACAAACCAGTTTAACCAGTACAAACCAGTTCAACCAGTTCAACCAGTTCAAAGTAAACTCTCCATCATCAGTCTAATAAAATAAAATCTGAGTTTTTATTTTCTAAACTACGGATCTATTTCTACATTTCTACTTTATATTTCTGGCTCCTTTATCATTTTAATATTTCAGACATTTTATTTTTTAATAAATCTGATTTTATTGAACCGGATCCTGGTTCTGTTCGGCTCAGTGACTGAACAGAACCAGCTGAGCTGGAAATTTAACCAGAAATTATTTCCTCTGAATTTTCATGTTTTAATGTTAGTGAGGAAATTAAAATATTATTTTCAGAAGCAACACTTACTGGTTAAACTGGTTAAACTGGTTAAACTGGTCCAGGCTCCAGTTTAACCAGTTTAAATCTGTTCATATTTATGTTAAATATGTTGACAGTAAATATTAAAAGTTAAATTTATTTAGATTGTAAATGAATAAAATGAATAAAATTAACTTTTTTATTTCTGGATTCTAATAATTTAACTGTAAATATTAAAATGATTAAATACGAAGGATGTTTATAAAAATGATATTTCTTACTGGTTTCCACCACCAGTCTGGTCCCAGTTCCAAAGTAGATCTTATACTGGTTGTTAGTCACACAGCAGGAGGAACCAGTACATGAACTGGGAGCTGCACAACTCCCAGTACTGAAACCAGTTACCCCATTATTACAGTTTTATCAAAATTCATGTTTTTATCTTTTTATGCTCAAGTTAAAAAAAAAGTAAATTTTTTGTTTTGGATCATTTTTATAAGATTTTATGGATTTTTTCAGGTTTTCTGATCATAAAATGTTTTTAAATCATTTCAGCCAAAATAAATATTTATCTATTTATAATGAAATTATAAACAGTTATAAATAGTTTTATTGAAATGATGCAGTTCTGATTATTTTCATGCTCCAGTTTGAATTTTTACTTAAAAAGAATCAAAACTTTAAAATCTGATTTCAAACATCAAACTGGAAACAAATCAGATTAAATTCTGAATTTTGTTGAATATTTTGGATCATTTTTCTGGTTTTTAAATCATATTTAATAAAAATGATATTTCTGAACTTACTGGTTTCCACCACCAGTCTGGTCCCAGTTCCAAAGTAGATCTTATACTGGGAACCAGTCACACAGCAGGAGGAACCAGTACATAAAACCTGCTGCAGACATTAATCAATGACTTTATCGATTAGTTATTGGAACTCAAACGGTTCTGGTTCTGATCCAGGAAGGCTCAACAAATTATTTAAAATCATTTTAACATTTAGAATAAATCAGAGTGGATGGTTCTCCACATACTGGTTTCACTGGTTAAACTGGTTCCAGGTCCAAACAGTTGTTTGGTTCTGGTTCTGTAACCGGGTAAAAATTCTATAGAACTTTATCTTATCAAACGATATGATGAAAAGGTTCTGGTTCTGATCCGGAACGCAGCAGAGGAGCGTTACAGACATTTTAATAACGATAATTATTATTATAATGATGGACTTAATCTGGATTTAATCTGGTTTTAATGTTTAATCTGGTTTTAATCTGGATTTAATCTGGTTTTAATATTTAATCTGGTTTTAATCTGGATTTAATCTGGTTTTAATATTTAATCTGATTTTAATATTTAATCTGGTGTTAATGTTTAATCTGGTTTTAATCTGGATTTAATATTTATTCTGGTTTTAATATTTAATCTGGATTTAATGTTTAATCTGGTTTTAATCTGGTTTTAATATTTAATCTGATTTTAATATTTAATCTGGATTTAATATTTAATCTGGTCTCCAGTTTTCTCATCCAAACACTTCAAAACAGAATCGTTTGATTTTCATCCGTTTATTTTCTTCATCATCAGATTATTAAAAATGATAAAAGTTTGAACTCAGGAAACTGAAATATTTTATTTTCTCATCTAAATGTTTCTGATTTGATCTGAAAATATTAAATTCTTCAGGTTTAAGTTTTAAAACAATCAGAAATATTTCACATTATTATTTATAATTATTAGGATCAGAACTTACTGGTTTCACTGGTTAAACTGGTTCCAGTCCCAAAGATGATTTTATCAGAACTTCCAGTCGCACATCAGGAAGATTCATGACGAAAACTAAACTTTTTATTCCTACATGATCAGATTTTTATCAGTAAATAATAATTTAATATTTATTAAAATGATTCTCAGGTTTTCATTTCTATTAAATTTGAACTGATTCTGAATATTTTTTACAGTGTTTATTTACTACAATAAAATTATTTCTGATCTTTAATCCTTCAGCTGATCTTACTGGTTTTCGTCTCTTACTGGTTCTGATGGTTAAACTGGTTCCAGGTCCAAACAGAACCTTCTCATATCCTCCAGTCACACAGCAGGAAGATTCGTGACGAAAACTAAAACCTTTTATTCCTACATGATCAGATTTTTATCATTAATATTTACGGTTTTTCATTTTTGATGAAATTTAAACAAATTTTAAAATTCTGAAAAT
>NW_015113903.1:261148-262561 GCF_001443285.1 Poecilia latipinna | reverse complement strand
ATATTTACGGTTTTTCATTTTTGATGAAATTTAAACAAATTTTAAAATTCTGAAAATGTTCTGAAAAATGATTTTAGTGAATATTTTACAGTGAACTTCAGGTTTATTTACTACAATGAAATAATTTCTGATCTGATCTGAATCCTTCAGCTGATTTTACTGGTTTTCGTCTCTTACTGGTTCTGATGGTTAAACTGGTTCCAGGTCCAAACAGAACCTTCCTCCCATCAGTCACACAGCAAGCAGCTCCTCAGCACAAACCAGAACCAGAACCAGAACCAGAACCAGAAAATACCTCCTGATTAGTTTTACTCTCAGAACAGACAAACTGGTTTTACTGGAGTTCTCACTGGTTTCAACACAGCATGAAGGTCCAAACCCAAACGGAACCGGTTCTGATCTGGATTGTAATCTATACAGAATCGGACTTACTGCTGGTCACTGACAGCCTGGTTCCGGACCCGAACAGAACCCGGTTCCCTCCAGAGGAGTAAGTCACACAGTCAGAACAGTCAGAACAAAAACCCGAACCGGGTTGGACCCAACAGAACCTTCATTCAGCATTGCCCAGACCCAACAGAACCTTCAGACACAACCAGCCAGTCCGATCCAGTCCGGTTTGTCAGTAAACCCTGAGGAACAGAATTCTGATGATCCTCTAGAACCATCAGAACCTCCAGAACCATCAGAACCTCCAGAACCATCACTCTGAAAGACTAAGTTGAACAGAACCACAGAATCGGACCCTGAGGATCTGCTGACCAGAACAACTGGTTCTGATTAGACTCATGCGACCCAAACTGGATCAAACTTACTGGTTCCGATGGTTAAACTGGTTCCGGGTCCAAAGAACATCTTGTACTGGCTGGTTCCAGTCACACAGCCTGGCGGCCCGGACCAAAAACCCAGAACTTTAGGAACCAGCAGGTTCTGACCCAAATGAGCCTCAATGGGCCAAAAACCACTCCACTGGTTCTACTGGTTAAACTGGTTCCACTGGTTCTACTGGTTAAACTGGTTCCACTGGTTCTACTGGTTAAACTGGTTCTACTGGTTAAACTGGTTCCACTGGTTCTACTGGTTCCACTGGTTCTACTAGTTCTACTGGTTAAACTGGTTCCACTGGTTCTACTGGTTCTACTGGTTCTACTGGTTAAACTGGTTCCACTGGTTCTACTGGTTCTACTGGTTAAACTGGTTCTACTGGTTAAACTGGTTCTATTGGTTCTATTGGTTCTACTGGTGCTGAACTGGGAGATCTGGGTCATTTCCAGAACCAGTGACCCATTAGTCTGGTTCTGGTTTTGTTCAGCCCAAACATTCAGGTCCAAAGTTAAACTGAGGAACCGAACAGAACCAGGTCCAGTTGTTTGGTTCTGGTTCTGTAACCGGGTCAAAGTTCTATAGAACTTT
>NW_015113903.1:241320-256677 GCF_001443285.1 Poecilia latipinna | reverse complement strand
ATTTCTGATCTTTAATCCTTCAGCTGATCTTACTGGTTTTCGTCTCTTACTGGTTCTGATGGTTAAACTGGTTCCAGGTCCAAACAGAACCTTCTGGTTTCCTCCAGTCACACAGCAGGAAGATTCATGACGAAAACTTTAATATAGTTTGAAACTTTGATTATATTTCAGTAAAATTGTTTCCATAACATTTATAAAAATAAAAGTTTTATGTTTTTATTTCATTAAATTAAATCAAATTTAAAATTATTATTTTACAATAAAGACATTTAATTTCTACGTTATTTTTACAGTTAAACTTTAAATTTATGGCAACAATAAAACATAATTTATTGTTTTTAATCCTTCAGCTGATTTTATTTTCTTTAAAGGTTTTTCGTCTCTTACTGGTTTCACTGGTTAAACTGGTTCCAGTTCCAAACATGGTTTTCTGGAGGCCTCCGTCCGTCACACAGCCAGTCAGATTAAATTCATAATAATCCAGATTAAATTCTGAATTTAATTCAGATTAAAAGTTTACAGATTCAGATTTTTGTTCATTTCTATTTTCTGGTCCTGGTTTCTGAACCAGAACCAGGACCAGAACCAGGACCAGAACCAGAACCTCCTGGCTTCTGTTCTCATTTCTCACCATTTTGTTTAATATTTCAGCGTTTTGATCATTTTTTGATTCATTTTAATCTTTAACTTCCTGTTTTCTGATCTCTTACTGGTTTTGATGGTTAAACTGGTTCCGGGTCCAAACAGAACCTTCTGCGCTCCAGTTGTCACACATCATGAAGCTTCAGGACAGAAACTCAGAAACACGACGACCAGATTAGATTAGGATTTTAATCTAAGATAAAATAGTTTAAATAATCCAGGATTAAAAATTTTACTTTGATTTTTCTGGTTTATTTTTTACTGGAACTTTTTTTGTTTTTTAGTTTAAATTTCTTTTCTTCTTGATTTCCAATAAAACTTCAGCTTCATATTTAGATTAATTCAGATAAAAACGTTCAGATTGTTTCCAGTCTGGTGAAGCAGAACTTACTGGTCCAAACTGGTTCTGGTCCAAACTGGTTCTGGTCCAAACTGGTTCTGGTCCAAACTGGTTCTGGTCCAAACTGGTTCTGGTCAAACTGGTTCTGGTCCAAACTGGTTCTGGTCCAAACTGGGTTTGCCATTCATGAAACTTTCTGGGAATTTTATCTGAATTTTCCTAAAATAAAATCTAAATTTTAATCTGAAAACGTTTTCAGATTAAAATGTTTCTGCTGCAGCATCAGAATCTAAAGCTTCAGAACCGGGAACCGGATCAGAACCGGTCCTGCTGCTAAACCTGGACCCGGTCCAGAGGTTCTGTTAGAACATGAACAGATGAGACTCACTGGACCCGACGCTCAGCTGGGTTCCAGAACCGAACAGAACTTTATCGACGCCTCCAGATTTCACACAACAAGAAGCTTCAGAACAAAAACTGCTGGGCCAAACCGGGCCTCTGGTTCCGGTCCAAACAGCAGCTGATTCAGAACCGGAAAGAAAATCTGAATGTAATCGACTCCAAGATGAAAGGCCCGGTTCTCCTGGTTCTGAAACTGTCCATGTTGCTCCAGAACCGCCAACAGAACCTGGTGAACTGAACTCTCACTGCCTCACAGTGAGTTCAGCTCCAGGTCCAAACCGGACCCGACCAGAACCACACACAGAAACCCAAACCAGTTCTCCCACCTGACCGGGTCGGTTCTGGTTCTGCCTATCAGAGAAGCTGAAAACCCAAAGCGGGCTCAAACGGGCCGGTTCCGACAGCAGGTTCTAGAGGAGAACAAAGTCGGAACCGGTTCATTTTTCAGACAGAAAACCCAAATTCTGTCAGAACCAGAACCTTAACTGGACCTCAGTCCGGAACCAGAACCAGAACCAGAACCAGCAAAACGGTTTCTGCTCATAAATAGGTCCAACAAACCCAGGTTCTGATCGGGTTCAGAACCAGACTGACAGAGCAGCCCGGTCCATCCGACCAGAACCACAACCAGGACCAGAACCAGAACCAGGACCAGAACCAGGACCAGAACCAGCTCGGCTGATTTTACTGGAAATTCAAATAAAGTTCTGACCCGGTTGGACTCGGAGCAGAACTCCGTCTGCAAAGATCATCTTGTCGTTTCCTCTTGTCACACAGTGAGAGACGGCCGACCCGAAACCCAGAACCAGAACCAGGACCAGGACCAGAACCGTTTGGATAATAATAAATTTATTTTCTTGTCTTTAAACCCAAAGAGCCTCAGAGTGACTCAGTCCATCCAGAGGTTCTGAAGCAACGGAACCGGTCCCAGATCAGAACCGGTCCCAGATCAGAACCGGTCCCTGAAATAATGGGATCAAAATGTTCTGAGTCCAGAACAGAACTTACGGTTCTGAACGGTGAGTCGGGTTCCGGGTCCAAACAGCAGTTTCCCGTAAGCAGAACCAGAATTCACACACCAGGAAACAGCAGAACAAAAACGGACCGGGTCCAAACGCTCCAGAACTTTGATCATTTCAGTTTCATAAAATCTAAATTCACAGAAAAATTCAGTTTTTCTGAAAATATTTTGTTTTTCTCCACATTTTTCCAGAGGAAAAAAAAAACTTTAAATATCTGAAAACTTGTTTCTGAAACCTGAAGATGATCCGGTTCTGGTCCTGGTTCTGGTTCTGTACTGGTTCTAGTCCTGGTTCTGGTCCTGGTTCTAGTCCTGGTTCTGGTTCTAGTCCTGGTCCTGGTTCTGGTCCTGGTTCTGGTTCAACTTCCCGCAGTTTGATGAATTTCTCTGTATTTTTAATATTCTGATTTATTTTTATTCATTAAACTGAATCTGACCCGTTGTTTTGTTCCAGAACCTGAACCAGAACCAGGAGTTATCAGAACTGGATCGGGTCATTTTGGACCTGAACCGACCTGAACCAACGATGAGTCGGGTTCCTGCAGCAAACAGCAGCCTGCCAGCGGTTCCCTTCACACCGTGACTGAGACCAGAACCAGAACCAGGACCAGGACTAGGACCAGAACCAGAACCAGGACCAGAATCGGGTCTGATTTAACGGGTTCTACCGACCCGTGGTGGTTCTGATGGTTCTTAATCCTCATAATTTAGTTATAAATGAACTAAAACAATTTAAATATTTTGTGCTCCAGGTTTGGATCATTTCTGATTATTGATCATTTAAATAAAACCTGAAATCTGTCAGTTTAGTTTCTGCTGGTTGGATGAATTTCTGTTTAAAGGTTTTTCTCACCGTTCTGAACCAGGAGCCGAACTCCAGACCCAAAGTTCAACTTCTCTGTGTTTCCTGTCGCACTGCGACTCTCAGCTCAGCAAAAACGTCATCAGATTAAAAACTTCGTCAGATTAAAAACTTCGTCAGATTAAAAACTTCATCAGATTAAAAACTTCATCAGATTAAAAACTTTGTTGGTTTTTCACTTGAATCCAGTAAATAATAATCTGACAGAGACTAAAAGTCTGGAAACGCAGGAAAGTTCAAAACAGAAATAATGAATGTTTTCTGCTGGATCATTTAACTGATGATAAATTTATAAAAACCGACTTCAGGTTTAAATCAACAAACTCAGAATAACAGAATCATTTACGGGCTGGTTTTACTCACGGTTCTGAATCCGGTTCTGAATCCGGTTCTGAACAAACACTCTGGTTCTGTCTCCGAAAACGGTTCTGTACCGACCCTGAGCGGTCCCACCGAGACGCACGGCCCAGCAAAAACCAGTCCGGACTGGGAACCAGTGGAGCCCAGCTGGGATCTGAGCTGACGGTTCTGAACCCGGTTCTGAACCCGGTTCTGAACCCGGTTCTGAAGCTGCGGTTTCTTCTGGATTCTGCTGTTTTCCTCTCTGTCTGTCAGGTTTTTATGCCAAACTGGGTCTGATCTGAACCCAGATGGACAAACTGCGAAGGTCTCAGTCAGAACCGGTCCGGTTCTACAACCGGTCCGGTTCCGACCGGAGGGGGGAGGGGGGGGTCCAAAAAAGAGAAATATTTCAATCATCATGAAATTTTATTTTTTTTTTCAACTAGAATTTTATTTAAATCATCGAAATGTTTTGGATTTATTTTGTAATAATTCATAAATGTTTTGGATTTTCGGTTTTTCTGCTCTGATTACTTTGATTAAAACGATGAAACATGGATTTTATATCCAGCTGATCAGTTTCTGCTTTTGTCTCATTAAAAGCTTCGATCATCTGCAGAAACTAAAATAATTAATAATCTGAAATGATGAAATGTTTGTCTCACCAGCTTCAGTGCAGAGTTTGGTTCCTGTGCTGAGGGAACCGACTGAACCAGAACTGATCCGGTTCCGTGTTTTATTTAAACTCAACTTTAATCATAATTATGATGTTTATTACTGGAAAATCAGATTTTCATCTTCTGCTGCTGATAGTTTAGTTTCCATTATTAACGCGTTAAAAACTCAGAAGATGAACAAAACAAGGACTAAATTAATTCTGCAGACGTTAAATAATCTGGTCCCACCTGGTTCTACAGACAGTTTGGTTCCTGGTCCAAAGTGGATCCTGTAGTTTCCTCCCTGATTCACACATCGACTCAGACTGAGGCACAAACTGCTGCTGTGTTCAACCTGCCGCCTCGTTTCATATCATCCTCTTTTCTCAGTTCTGCTTTAATTTTATTCTTTGTTTCTAATCTGTTCATCAAATATCTATAAACCTGAGAAAAATAATCATTAAATCTGAAATGAGCGAAAGTTCAGCTTCGATCAGGACCTCTTACCGATCTCTGCTCTCAGTTTGGTTCCTTTTCCAAAATACATTTTTTCAG
Source organism: Poecilia latipinna (assembly GCF_001443285.1). Classification (NCBI taxonomy): domain Eukaryota; kingdom Metazoa; phylum Chordata; class Actinopteri; order Cyprinodontiformes; family Poeciliidae; genus Poecilia; species Poecilia latipinna. The sequence continues at coordinate 251,857 of NW_015113903.1, read as the reverse complement.
CTCCTTGATTCACACAGAAATAAAGACGGTGACAAAAACTGCTGCGACCTTCAGAGGCCAATAATCTGGATTATCTGCTCCTAATCTCGTCCTGTGGTAAGACTGAAAACATCCAATTTGTCCAAATCTTCAGTTTGTTCATTTATATTTTTAGATTTATTTTTGGGACTTGGATATTTTTGTCTGAAATTTTGTTAATAATTTCAGAACCAAGTTTCCCAAAAGTCATAAATTCTGTGCAAAACTTCAGTTTATAAATTTACATTTTTCTTCACCTTTTTATACAATTTTAAATAAAAATAAATTCTGACCTGCATCACATCTTCCTGAGAATCCAGAACATCGAGGCACCGAGCCACGTTCAAGTCCAAACGGTCCCAGGATGAACTGATGGGGGCGCCAGCGAGCCGTGAGCCTGTCAGGCTGAAAACTGGTCCCAGGCTCTGCCTCTGTTAAACTGGTCTCAGGCTCCGCCTCCGTTAATCTGGTCTCAGGCTCCGTTAATCTGGTCTCAGGCTCCGTTAATCTGGTCTCAGGCTCCGTTAATCTGGTCTCTGGCTCTGTTAAACCGGCGCTGCCTGGAAATGAATAGACAGGAACAGGATCATGTCAGACCAGCATCGTCTGATCGGACGTGTTGCTGCCTCAGTACTTAGAAGAGACCTTAGGGACTGATCCATCTCCTGGAAAGCACCTCCATGTTAAATACAGTAACAGCCAAGAAGGACCTGGAAAGTTTCCTGAAGGACCTGGAAAGTTTTGTGAAACTTCCAGGATTTATCCCAGCAGAAAATCGACCTGTAAGTTTCAGAAAGCATCTCATCCACTCATCCAGCTGCAGGCTGAGACGTTTCAGCCGTTCGGTTCTGACATCTGGAGACGTTTTCTATCACATTAACGTAAATTCAGAAAGTTAAATCCTGGCTTTTGTTTCCAAACAAAACTATGATCTGCAGAAAGGTTCATCTAATAAACACTTAATAAATGAGATGTTTCTATGAACCTGAGCCGACCCAGCAGCGGTCGGCTCAGGTTCTGGATCCTGAACCAGGATCAGTTTTACTGTTTTCTGCTGCAGATAAAAAGTCCTGAATGGAAACTTTAGGACTTTTGAAAGGCAGGAAACTGATGTGACCCGTTTCTGAACCAAACTTCACCTGCAGCCTAAAAACTCCTGCAAAGAGGAAACGGCAGCTGCTCAGCGGGTCTCTGACCCAGAAGGTTCAGAGCAGCAGAACCACCAGAGCAACACGACACACAGGAAGGCAGCATGTGGGTCGTCTGTCGTTCTGACGGTGAAACCAGTGAGGTTTGTTCTGGATCTACACCTGGAACTATTAAAACAGCAACAGAAACTTCTTCACAAATGTTTTGAATTTCCATCTGAGTGTGTCCAGGCCAGAGCGCCGAGTTAGACAATAAAATAAAGTAGAAACTCTCGAAGTTTGGACCAACCTGTGGCTCCGGCCTCTGGTCCAGACGGTCAGCCGAAGTCAGAAAGGCAGGAACCAGCAGGACCTGGAGGAGGCTGGACAGAAGATGCTGAGCTGCAAGCTCCTTCACCGTCGCCAAGCAACCACTCCAACACTTCTTCACCGTCGCCAAGCAACCACTCCAACACTTCTTCACCGTCGCTAAGCAACCACTTAGCCACGACATGAAGCCAGACATGCACTTGCCTGCTTCATTCAGTGTGATAGAGCGCCCCTAGAGGAGAGGCACAGTACTGCCTCATCCTGGCCTGTATTTCAACAGACAATCTGTAAATTCAGAAGATTTGACCATAAATTGCTGAATTTACCAATAAGAAAAACCATCTGCATTAAATTCAGTGAACAATTAGATTTTCTCTCATCGCTGCTAGCATCTACTTTACGTCTCCTGTGTTTACCTGTGAGGCCTGCAGGTGTCAAACGTCTGCTGAAGGTTTTTCCTCCTTTTATTGTGATTGAAGTTCTGCACATGTTGCAGCTGGAACTGGAACCGTCTTGTTACTGAAATGCAAGTAAACTTTGGAGCGTCTGAGGCGAGACGCCATCTTGGAACTGTTCAGAACCTAACGGGGCGGTGAAGAACTGGTTCATATGGAGAAGTGATTCCTGTTTCCCATCCTGAGACCTGAACCTCGGTGTGACCTGATGGTGACCTCGGTGTGACCTGATGGTGACCTCGGTGTGACCTGATGGTGACCTCAGTGTGACCTGATGGTGACCTTATGGCGACCTCAGGTCAGACTTTTCTGGCCTCTCCTGGTTCTGTTTGTGCTCCAGACTCTGGGAACCAGCCGATCAGCGGTACCAACAGAACCTGGAACAAACCCGGCAGCGTTTTCCTCCTGGTTTCTGTTTTAACTCCCGTTGCTCCACTCTGGCAGCCATTTTCCCCCCAGAGGGTCTGAAAGCAGAACAGCCTCTCTGGACCAGCCGGTTCCTGCGACCCGTTTGAGGTTCTGAAACACCGACCCGTCTCTGATGGTGCTGAATGTGACGCAGCTGATGTGTTGGGAGGAGCTGCGTCTCACCGCCTTATAGTCGGATCACCTTGTAAACCTGGAACCAATAAAGATGTTTGATCTTTTCTGAAAATATTTTCACCCACCCAGGTTCTGCCTCCTGTCCACTAGGGGGCAGCATCTGCTCTGCTCAGCAGAGTGCTATGAAGCTGATCTGAGTTCAGGTGTCTGACTGACCTTGGGAGATTCTCCAGCTACTCTTATTTTTGATAGTTAAAAATTTAATTTTCATCCAGTCGTGAGGAAATGTAGGATAATCTGAAAGCAGATCAAGATTTTTAACCTGAATATAAAAGTTTAAAGTTCCTGGGATTGTTTTTTTTTTGGAGGTTTCTGGTTTATCTGTGTTTTATAAAATAAAACTGTTTAACAAATGAATTTATTTTTATTCATTGAAATATAAAACAACAAAGCAGTTTGTGTAGATTTTTATTGAAGCTGTGTAGAAGTAAAACATGAATAAAGTTTGAACAGCAGGAAGTTGAAGTTGAACCGTTTCCTGTCGATGTGAAACGAGGAGCTGCTGCCGTTTGGTTTCTCACTGATTTCATCTGCAGCTTCACTTCCTGTTCAAATGTGGTTCCAACTGATCAAACTGACAGGCTGGGCGGTGGGTGGAGACTTCCAGGCCCAACTCAGAAAATCGATGAAGAACATGGAGGTAAAGAGTCGCTGCTGGAGTTTCAACAGGATTAAATCAAGGAAAGAATAAAGGAGGTCCGAGAGCCGCGCCGGGAGGGACGCCTCGTTCATCACAAACCTGCTAAAGTCATTCATCTAAACAAAGAAAAACTAGGAGGAGAATAAAGGATTCAGTCAAAACGATTGTTAAAAAGCTGATTATAACTTCATGTTGTCACAGTTTCATCCCTGTGAACACATGAAGTCATGATGAAGTTAAACGTTTCTGGTCAAATCAAACAACATTGAATTGAACTGTTTTCTGTTATGTTTAATAAAAATTCATACATTTAAGTTGATTAAATCCAAAACCAGGTTTGGTTCATGTTTTGGTTTTTTCAATATTTAGTTTTTTTATTTGGGTGAAAATTAATTTTTAAGCTTCTAGACTCCAGTTTCTTCCCATTTCTCCTCCTGGATTATTTTTCACCAGATTAAGAGGATAAAATCTGCCGCGATGCTTCCTGCGGTTCGGTTCGGCCCAGATGGGTCACATGATCAAGGTTCTGATGGTCAGGATGGTGTTGAAGGCGACGGCCTTGGCGAAGATCAGCCGGACGCCGCTGATCAGCAGCAGGAAGAAGTTCTGCTTGGCTTCCTCTGGATTTACAGACGGAACCAGGAAACGGATCAGAACCAGAGGAAACATGAGAGAGAACAGGTGTGTGTGTTCAGGTGCGTTTGTTTGTAATACCTTGTGGGGACGATTTTCCTGACATATACTACGTTGTGGGGACCGGAGCCTGGTCCCCACGAGGGGAAACCCTGTTTTTGGGTCAGGGGTCAGAGTTAGGACTAAGGTATGAATTGAGTTTTGGTTAGGGTTAGGAAAAGGGTAAAGGTCAGGGTTAGGCTGTAGAAATGAATGGAGGTCAATGGAAAGTCCCCACAAAGATAGCAACACAAACATGTGTGTGTGTTCAGGTGTGTGTTCAGGTGTGTGTTCAGGTGTGTGTTCAGGTGTGTGTTGACTTGCCTGGATAAATCTTGTCAGGTTTTTCACCTGTTTGAGAGAAAATGACCATCAGAGATAAAAAGCTCCAGAATCTCCTGAGCTGAACTTTAACCTTTAACCTCCAGGTGTTTCTTACCTGCTTTCTGGCCGCTGGACGCTTCGCCGCCGCTGGACGCTTCGCCGCCGCTGGACGCTTCGCCCAGCTTGCAGGAGCTGATGGTGCTGTTAGAATTATGGTTGTTATCATTCTTACATTTGTAATTTTATGTTATTAGTTGTTTTTCTATTTAGAAGTTTAGTGTTTAAATTTGTTGAAACTGGAGACACAATTAAATTTTCCTTAATCTCAGGCATGTTTACAGATGGTGACTCAGATCCTCCTGAGCTGTAAACCTTTCTGTGTCTCCCTCGTTGTTTCTGAATCCACATCCTACTGTAAAGACAGGATGAGGGTTTCCCCCCTCCATTCCTTTCACACCCTTCTTGCTAATAAAGAGACAAACAAACTGAAGGTTTTCAGAACATGGTGAGCGGCTTGGAGAAGCAGTTCACTGTGTCTTCTCCTTCTGCAGAAGTTTGGCTGAAAACTCACATACGTTCTGTGGTTCTTTTTATGTAGGTTTGAGAAAATACCTATCAGTGCCGTTGGTGAATCCGGGGTAATAGAAGGTCTTGGTGGCGGCCGACAGGCGGGCTGGACTGGTTTTCACCGTGATCCGACCCACCGTCGTTTCCAGAACCATGTCGCCTCCACTGGGACGGAAACCTGCAGCCAGACAGACTTCTGGACCCAACCGGGCCGGGGAGGAACCGTCAGGCTGCAGGCGACTGAGGAGGAAGAGATCTGGACTGACGGGGGAGGATTCTGAGGGAACCAGAACCGGGTCAAACATTAAGAACCAGAACCGGGTCAAACGTTAAGAACCAGAACCGGGTCAAACGTTAAGAACCAGAACCGGGTCAAACATTAAACACAAAAACTTCAGACTGGACTTAAAAACACTGCAGTGAATTTCAATAAAGTTATTAAAATAAACTTTAATAATTGATCATTTTCAGGTTTGGACAAAATGCCAGGAAACCCAGTTTATTACAGAATGACTGATTTAATACACCAAACATTCAAATCATCGTTTTCACCGTTTTCTGGCTCCATGATGCAGATTTCACTACAATCAGAAATATTAAAGTAATGCTTCATATTTCTGACTAAATGTTCGTTTTAATGCATCAAAGCTTCAGTTGAAATTAACAACAATAAAACTCAATAGGAAGGTTTGATATAATTGTGTTAAATTATGTTATCCTGCATTGATTGACTTTTTTATCTTCCTAATATTACATTTTTATTTTAAATCATTTTTTCACCTTGTTGAATTTCAGACTGCAGGTGATAATTTTCTGGTTTTGCATCAAGATGAAACATTAATAAGATTAAAAACAAACGATTCATGATTAAAAACTAAAAACTGATTTTGATGATTTAATAGACAAACTGGATTTTATATCCATGAAGATTCATCTCAGATTAATATTCTGAATAAAAACCAATCAGTTTTCCTTCTTTGTATTTATCGTTTCTTCCTCTTCATGGCTGAACAAAGACATTAAATATGAACATAAACGTTCAGATCATTTCCTCACTGATGAGCCTTTATGCTCAAATCCTGGTTTACATTTTACGTTTTATTACATCTAAAAGTCTTTGTTTTATTTTTTAGAAACTAAATTGTTTAAAATTATTCTGTATTTTTTTTAGGTTTCAGATTTAAGTTTTTGTTCCTGGATGAGATCAAACATTTACAGTTTTAGTGCCGATTCAACATTTTTATGTTTAATATCAGATTGTTTATGTTTAATATCAGATTGTTTATGTTTAATATCAGATTGTTTATGTTTAATATCAAAACGTTTCTGATCTGAACTGTGGATCGTTTTAGAAATGACTCAGTTATTCCAATAATCCAAATCAACATTTTTCTCAGATTAATTTCAGATGTTTATCAACTCATTGATTTATCCAAATCAATTAAATATATTTTGTCTAACGTGAATATTTTCACACTGATACTTTAATTCCAACTATTTTAAAATATTTATTTTTGGACCAAACAGATTTTTGGAGCATTTCTGACTCCAACGGTTCGTTTTGCTCATATTTGCAGAGAAACGAGTTTCAGAGTCTCTGCAGCTCAGAGATTAAACCTCATTTATGCATCTGGAGGTAAAAACATTCAGGTTTGATTCTAAATGTGCATCAATGCAGTGAATGTTTGTTCTGACCTTTAGGAGAGACGGTGAGCTGGATCGGCTTCCCGAACGTCAGTGCATCACAGTATTACAGCCTCGTACAAAAACCTGAGAGCTGGAAACGTCTTCAGAGGAGCAGAAAAATCCTCCTGCACCACAAACGGTGCAGTTATGAAACCTGCAGCATTAAATGAGATTCTGTTCGGATTTTAAAAGGTGGATTTCAGAGTTTGATCAGAAGCAGAGCAGAGATGTGAGCGCAAGAAAAGTGGAAAAAAGTTTCAGGTTTTCTTTATAAAGGAGCTTTTAGAGAACTGACCTGAAATGCAGCTTGGTTCCGGTTGTTTGGGTCTCCATGGGGGTTTTAAGGGTTTCCCAGGCAGATCAGCAGAGCCTGGAGGTTTTTGTTGCGCTGTGTGTGCAGGTTCAGTCAGAGTGGTACCCCAGCTAACACGGTGAAAAACCGTCGAACAAAAACCTGCAGCAGGAAACCAGCTGAACCCACCAGACTGAAAACGTCTTGCTGACAGTTCTGGTGTTTTTCCTTCATCATTATGTGTGAAAATCAACCAATACTGAACAGTATTGGTTGATACAAACGGTGTGGATTTTCATCTACCAGAACATTTATGCATATTTTTATTTTGGCTGTTTACAAACTAAACATGCATATAATCAAAACTGACGTCAAAGTTAATCATAAAACTGATGCTGTGTCTCTTCATCTCTAGGCCTCTTTTTGAGAAATATGGTTGAAAATACATGCCCAAAATGAATTGAATGTATCTCAAGAACTACAGAGTTTATTTTAATTGTTTTGGTATCAAAATAAAGGCAAGACTCTAGAGAATATGTTACAGCTCTAAAACCCACCCTGCCTGTTACTGAGGAAAGTGAATTAATATGATACACAGCAGAAATTAAGCAAAATATCTATTTCCGCCTAAAAAAAAACCAGTTCAATATATGAAGATTCCTTTCAAAGCATGTTTACTACATGTTTTGGATGTAGTAAACAACAGTACACAATCTGACCTTTTACTGTGCCAAGTTTCATGGAAAGAAAGTGAATCACATGAGTTTTAGAGAGGTACTACTTGATAAAAATCTAGGCGGACCTTCCAAATTAGCCATTTTGGCACAATTTGGCACAATTTGTGCCATTTGAACTTTCTCGGGTTTTTTTCTGTAGGTTCTGTTTCAATTATTTATTCTTATCATAGAATAAATGATTACTTGTCATAGATAAGTAATTACATCTAATAACAATTGTTTTTGGGGGTTCCTTTGAAAAAAAAATTTCCTCCTGGAGTCTCTAGTCTGCGCTCTGCGCGTAAAACCATGGAGGTCTCAATACAGATATTCAAACTTACGCGGGGCGGTTTCTCGGGATCCCATTGGCCAATTTTGATGATTGACCCTTCTTTCGAACCGTCAGAGCCAATAGAATCCGAGGGCGTTGACATTAATACGGAAGCTAAAGCCATTCACCAATTAGAGGACGGGAAACGCATGCGACGTGCATTGACGGAGTTCGCCTCTACATGTTTATATGGAAGCCCAGGAGGCGGAAGAGGCTCTGGGCAGAGCCGAAAACAGTATGAGATGGACTTAGGGAAAATGGATTATCGAACCAAGTGGAAATATTTAGTCTAATAAGGATTATGACCACAAAACAGCAAAGGTAGGACTGAATTTATGTTTTTCGCTTCGTGAAATTAGCGATTTCTTTTTTCTTCTTCAGCTGCTGGTTCAGTGAGTTTTGCACATAGCGTGGTGATTCTGGTATTGTTGGAAACGGCAGAGCTTCGGCTTTATTCTGATTGATAGTTTGTGGGCTTTGGGAATAGTCGCTCTTTCACTGTTGCATTTTTTACCGTGTATGCCTCGTTAGCCTCGTTAGCATCTAATTACGTTTCGTTTTATCAAGCTACTTCGTGTTCAGGCTGGGTGTTGTTGATGTAGAAAATATTGTTTGTATCATTTAGAAGAGCTTTTTCCCGATCTGTGGATATGCAATATGCCTATATTGATAAATGTATAGCATGTTTTTTCAATCGATCTTGTTGCGGCAAGCGCAGAGGACCCAAATTTGGGTCCTCTCGCGACAAACAGGTTAAACTTATTAGGAATAATTAAATGTTCAGTGCCCAGCCTGATCCATCGTGTGGGTCAGACATGATCATCCAGGACAGAAGCAGAAAGTTCAGAACCGGTTTCAATCAGCACCAACCAGCTGCTGTTACTCCACCAGACCTGTAAGTGGCGCTAAACATCAAGTATGCAAATAAAGCACTGCATGCAGTCAGCAATAAACGCAACACTGAAATAAAATTACTAAACAACAACAAAGACAATTTGAGATTTGTAGAGGTTTTGCTGCAGTACCAATACATCAGGGTTTCCTCCAGTGTACTATAAGCCTGGCAGCCCACCAGGCTTTACTTGAGCTGCACCAGGCTTAGCATTGCTCATTTAATTATTTTTAATGTTTGCATTTTTTAATTCTTTATAGTTGGTGTTCAGATATGAATCTTCCAATAACACCTAATAATCAAGTGATACTTTAAAATGTCCTGTCAACATTTTTAAAGTCGGACACGGCAGGCAGCAGGATGAAGGACCGCCGGGGTCAGCAAGCTTTCTGGAGGAACCTTGGACATCATCATTACTGTTTGTATGACGTCTTCGGGGTTAGAGGTTTGACAAATGCATCAGTGTTTCTTTCTCTGTGAACATGAAAAACATTTTCTGTGTTGACACAGAGCAAAAACGGCCAACGTTCCTGTTTTAGGCCCCGTCTCACAGAGAAACATGGAAAAGTTGTAAATGATTTAGAAAAAAGTGAGCATCCACAGAACAAGGTGCAACGCTGCAGAAAATGGTGTAGTAGGTCTGCCAGGCCAATCGGGGGCGCTGTAGCGCTGCTGCAGAATGAGCAAAAACAGACCAAACTGCCCCATGTCTGTCATTTGAGAGAGGAAGGTGCAAAACCAACAGAGATGTGTTTAAAAATAAAAAAGAGGCATGGACTGGATGCAGACATGTTGAAATGTATCCACTGCTTTCAGATCCATCAGTTCTCGGCTCCAAGATGCTGAATCCATGTGGACGAACAATTCAAACAAACCTTTTCACTTTGAGGTGAGGAAAAGGTTCTGACGGTGTGAGTAGATTCTCCAGGCTGATGTCCAGGAAGCTGCTGAATGAAAGGACTGAGCGGTGGGCAGGTGAGGCTTCCTGCACGACGTTCTGGACATGGTGCCAATAAACAACACATCAAGCTTTCAAACTCAAATCCCCCAGGAGCCAAATGGTTGCAGACATTTTGAAGAAAATTTGCAGCAGAACAGTTTCAAAGTGTGACTGTATCATGAGAAGTTGTGCTGATGGTGACGGTGGTTCGATTCCTGCTCCACCCGTCTGTCTTTGGGCAAGACGTTGGACCTGCTTTGTGGGTCAGATGGCCCAGTGGCGCCGATGCATGGCAGCCTCACCTACTGTGCAGTAGCAGTAGTGTGTGTCTGTGTGCATGAATGTAATGTGAATCAGTTTGAGGTCCTCCGGATTGACAGAGTGCCTCACTGACCATTTAACAGACCGGATCAAACTCTGACAGCCAGATCCAAAACACTTTGCTTTCCTGTTCAAGGACTTTCTGCAGCCTCGGCGTCACTGGGCTCATCACTGAAAGGATTCTACCGACTTACTGAGGAGTTTCTGCAACCATGTGGGACACAGAGCCAGGCTGAGCTGTAGAGAACACCCGGTTGGTTAGGGAGCGACCACAGCTGGATGTGGCACCATCACATCTGGGACGACTGGTTCTGATTGGTACTTGGTTTGTAGGTTTATGTTGTGGTGTTTGTTTCTCAGGGGTGAGGAGCTGAAGTAAGGTCCTGGTGTACATCCCTGATCCATCAGTACAGCAGTTCCCAGTTGGCTGCATAAACTCAGGGTTTCCCCCAGAAAACGTGCTAAGCCCGGTGGTGCCAAGGCGGTCCAACGTGTTTTTGTATTAAAGACGTTAAGATGCCAGTGAAACACGACTTAAACCCACAACTAGTCTTAAAAACAACAAATCAAAATGTACAATTAAAATCAATATCAATTATTTCCACTTTCGTTTAATCCAAATT
>NW_015113903.1:229718-237649 GCF_001443285.1 Poecilia latipinna | reverse complement strand
GATATTTAATTCAATGCTGCTAATGTGGCTTCAGTAGCTCTAACATTTTATGTCTGTTGAGTTTTTAACAAGGAGACACAGAAACTGTTCTGGTTGGTCGAGTTTCTCAGATCTCCGCCTGCATTAACTCTAAGTGGACAAAGCATTTGATACGTTTAACTGGAAAAATAATAATAAAATAATATAAAATCAGCGTGATGTGTTACAGACAGGCGAGTGTGAAAGCTCCTCACCAGGCTCAACCTGCATGATCAGGTTAGCTGGTTCATTAACTAACACACGGCCAACCGGGAACACATAGATAAACTTTACCAGCCGGGCGCTGGGCGTGTTGAGATGGAAAAGCTGCACAAAATTAATTGTTCACAAATATAAATTATTCGCACCACTCGCTCAATGAACCCCTGAAAGCTACAAGATATTCCTGCAGTTCATGTAGAGCTGCGCAACCAGAGCCAACCAGAGTGGTGTTTAAAGTCCTACCTTGATCAAAAACTCTGGAAAGAATCATAATTCCTCACAGTGGATTGATGTAAGTATCCATACAGGTCAGCCTGAGTCCAGTTTGACTGAAAGGATCCGCACCGAGGTAAACTTAATCCAGCTGCTGCAGCGTGTGAGGCACCAGCAGTGTGATTGGTCCAGTTTTAGATGCAAAAACTATAAATCAGTGGTTCTTAACCTGGGTTCGATCGAACCCCAGGGGTTCGGCGGAGCCTCTGCCACGGAGGTAAAGACTCACTGTGTAAAGTCGTGATGACGCCCCGCTTTGCCATCACTTGCTGTAGAGGATCACGTTACATTGCTGAGCCAATCAGAGCTGCGGAGGAGCACCGATTGGAGGAGCTCCTCTCTCAGCAGGGATTCGAACTTGTGTCTTTAATTACTTCACGGTTTTTACCAAATTCTATAGTCTAAATCTGCTCCTTAGTTGCATCTTTTCGGGGTTGCTACTGCCTCTAGTGGCGTGGGGGTGGAAACACAACTAATATAATTACATTTCTAAATCAGAATACCACAAAGTCTTTGTTATTTATTATTAATTTTTCATTCTCTTAATAATGTAGAGCTAATTAAATGATCTAAAGACCTTAAAGTGGTTCCAGTTTCTCTCGATGGCCAACCTGTTGAAACTGGCAAATTTTAAATACCTTGGGTCGTTCCTGGACAGTCGGCTCAACTTTGCTGAAAACACTGACTGTATTTTGAAGAACTGTTCTCAGAGACTCTACCTTTTAAGACTTAGTGATCATGGGGTGACCCAACTAGACTCTAGTTGGGTCACCCCTATGTCTTGAATTTGGGGGAAAAAAATCCTATCTAATTTATCACTACTGAAGGGTTCAGTGAATGCGCATATGAAACTGGTGGGCTCTGATATAAACCTATCTTCTATAAACTTATGTTTTAGGAATAAATCTGCTTGGCCAGTGAAGCGCTCAGAGCAACAGAGATGCTGCTTAAAAACCCCAAACAAAACAAAACAAAAAAGTGTTGTTTTTTTGTTAATTACTATTTTCCTAAAAACATAAAGAAGAAACTCTTAGCCTGGCGGTGGCGCTAGTGAAGGATGGCAGGCGCCAGGCCTATAATACACTGGGGGAAACCCTGTTACTGTAAACAGTCTTCAGCTCTCCAAAGACTTGAGGATCATAGATACCAGGAACCACATCTGCTGTCCAGCAGGAGGAAACATCCTGAAAATCTGAAGGTGAGGATCAGTTCGTCAGCTCAAGCCTTTAGGCAGAAGGCAGAATAAGATCAGGTGGTCTTTGATGCTGAAAGCCTGTTGAACTCCTCAGTGATCTTTAGACTCTGCCTTGGCCCTCGTCTGCCACCTTCCTCTCGATGTGGACGGACTTTCTTCTCCTTTATTGGTTCCTGTGAATCTGGGCTCTAAACCTGCTGTGAAACATTCAGGTTGATTCTCAGTGAAGGTCAGATTTTTTCACAGGTCTTTACAAGAGACAGCTGAGGCCCGGTAAGATTCAGATTGTTTGGATTTTGTGTGGTTTGGCAGGTGAAGTGGTTCTGCTGGGTCTGCAGCTGAAGAGCAGAACCAGTTGAAAGGTCACCTTTGGGTCAAACCGAGTCGCTGCTTCCAGTGGCTGAGTTTTGGTGTTTCTGGGTTTTGGAACATTTCAGGGAAAAACGGAGCAAAATGTCAAGGTGAGAAGTTAACTTTAGTTAATGGACAGACAGACGGACTGATGGGAACTGTAATTTCTCTGCCTAAAACCTTATCAGGCAACATTTGACCACATCTGCAGCTAGTGATCTCCTAGAAGCCGGGTCACCACTCGCTGACTGCAGATGAAGTGGGTTGGTGGTCCAAGTCAGTTGGAAGCTTTTGTTCTACATAAAGTGATAATTGAGTCCAGCAGCAGAAGAAACATTCTCCAGTATCTTCACGTTGAAACAGAAGGAGTCGTTTTAAGTTGTAATATTTATTTTTTACCAATCGGGTTATAATTATGCCAGTAATTCAGTGTTTGCACCGTCTGGCTGTCTGTGTCTGAAAGACCTTTAGTTTCCAAAGTTGTACATGTATAATAAGGATTGGAAGAATCAGAGAGCTTCGTGTTGAATCCATCAGCGGCTCACCGTAAGGCTCGGAGGTTTTTGTCAAACGTTCAGCCTGACTTCAGTCACTGTGGTCCGTAAACACGGTGAGAAACACTCATACAAAAACTGTTGAATTGTTTCTCTATGGGAGCGTCGCAGCAGCAGCTGAAGGTGGTTTGAGGTTTTTCATATCGACTCGTTGTGGTTGGATTGAAGGGAGGAGGATCGTTATCTACTCCAGCTTATCGCACTGCAGAAACAAAACCTTACCAAGTCATTTTGGTCTAGTTTCCAGAGAAAATAACTCAGTTCACTTGAAATAAGACTAATGGAAAAGTAACTTTTCAGCTAGAAACAGGCACTTGTTCCAAGAACAATTCCTTAATATTGATGGAAATGTACCAGCTTCATTGGCAGATAAATCAACTCATAACAGGAAAAATGTCTTGTTACAAGTGAAATGATCCACCAGTGGAACTGCTTGTCCTTTTTCATCAATATTAAGGAATCATGTTCTGAAACAAGCGCTTATTTGTTGATGAAGTTACTTGTAATCTAGCACATTTAAAATAAGTCAAAAGATATTCACACTAGAAATTAGACCAAAAATACTTGGGAAGATTTTGTGTTTTGCAGTGCTGGACGAAAAAAGAAAAATAATAAAAAAACACAGCAGTGATGTTTAACTAACACACCTTCTGAATATGCATGTAGGAACTTTTTGACTGATGCTATATATAACTAATGAGTTATATATAGATATCTATGGATATCTCATTAGCATCGATCGATTGATCAGCTTCTAAATCTTCTCAGCCCACATCCATGTTGACCACAAGTTCTCAGCCATGAGCTCCAGACCATCATCCAGTCAGACTTTATAACTTTACAGAATAAACTTCCAGACCATCCATCCATCCTCTGACGGACCCGGTTCAACTTGATGATGGAGAGAAACAGGAACAGAACCTGCTTTCTGCTCCGGACCTCTACCCGGAGCTGCACAGCGTGTGGATGCGACTGAAGGACCAGATTTATGGAGCATGACAGGTGAAAGCTAAGCGGCATCATCAACGTAGCCCGGCGTTCGCTTACCAATAATACGAAGTTCGCTAAAGTCAACAACCTCCCAGCTCTCCATCTCAAAGAACCGCCTCCCTGAAAGTTGTTGCATCTCCATCTGAGATCCTCTTCTTGCAGGTTTTGCTTGTTTAGTTGGACATTTCAAAACTGATGAACCCAAAACAAGTTACTCATGGGAGCATGTCTGCTTTAAGCGATTTTTCGTCTTGCTTTTGTGTATTTTTCAATTTTGTTAATTTGATTGGTTGTGCTGTAGCTTACACACATCTACACACACACACACACACAGTGTGGAAAACAGAGACGGTCTGCGTCAGCAGTGCCTCATCGAGGATCCATGTGGCCGCAGCAGATCTGTGTCGTTGTCCAGAAGAAATTAAACCAGAAGACGCCGCACATTTTTTTTGGCACAAAATTTAATTTGTTTTCATGTTTAAATTCAAGTTCTTGTTTAACGCAAATAAAATGTGAGTTTTTGAAATATTTCTGATTAAATTTCAAAGCAGATATCAAAGATACAAAAGTATGTATGTTGAAATGAAAGGCCTTATTTTCAAGCAAACATGGCGGCCGCAGCCCATCCAGTGCGAGGCGCCGAGCTGGACTCATCTGGGCTGGGAGATCAGGACAGATCGTTTTTAATCCGGGTTCCGGAATGGATCCACATCAGAGTTGAAACTGCGCCATATTTGAAGAACAGCAAACAGGAAGGGGCGGAGTCAGACCACGTCAGCGTCATGGCGGTAAAGGAAGGCGCTTCATTAAAACAGTGAAGAACTGAAAATCCCCTTTGGGTTCCAAAGGTTTGCGGTCCGGTGATGACATCCGGTTCTAGACAAGCTAAGCTCACACACTGCGAGTTCTCTGTTTTAGTTTTTTATTTTATTTAGTTACTCTCCCACCTCTGGTTTCTTAACTCGATACAGAACAAGTGTATTTAACCCAAAATGCGACAAAGCCTCACTGAGCTTCTTCTTTCTAACTAAAGTTTTATTTGCTGAACTAAATGTGACGTCGCTGCTTTGGTTCCGGGATAAAACACTAGAACTGTCTACTGGTTTTTAATTTGATCAAATGTTAGTTTCATGTTGGATGAAACGGCGCTAAGCTGAAGGTTGATCCGGTTCATGAACGCTGGTCTCGGCCAGCCGTCCCTCGGAACCTCGGAGGTTCGGTTCGGGACCGTCAGCAGATTTCCGAACCAAACACCGAGAAGCTAATATTCGTCCTTCCTTCTGATCCATGAGGCACACTCTATTGAATTTAAAGTCATTAGAAATATTTTAAATAATTTCATTATGAAAAGAAGAAAACTGTTTATTTTCCTTCAATGGCTTCCGGGTCATGTGACCCATTGACAAAACTGAAACTATTCTACTGGACCAGATGAGGAAACTCATTTTATCCCATCTGAACCTTTTTATATTTTTCAGCTAATTCTATATTTAAAATGTAAGTTTTCTCTTCAACAGCATCCAAGTCATGTGATGAATTGATTCAAAAATCGATGTGAACTTATGGAGGATCTTCATGAGGCGCGATGCCAACCTCAGAGTTCCTGCTAGGATCCAGGAGGGACTGAACCATGGTGCCTCCAGGGCCCAGTTTGGGGCCCTGGTCACTGCAGTCACATGTTCATGTTGCATTTTGCATCAGTTTGTTGTTTTTGATAAATTCTGAATTTATGAGAAAAGTTAAACTTGTTTAAATAAAGAGGCACAAAGAGAACACAGTCCACATTTATTTAAATCTGAAAGTCTACAGAGACAAACACAAGAAGTCAAAGGTCAGACCTGAACCAGAACACCAGGCTGGTGTTCCAACCCACCAGGACCCAGAACCTGCAGAATAAACCGGGACCAGAACCGGCTCCCGACCCATTCCTCTGACGGCCTCGGGTCCGCTCAGGCGGCTCGTCTTCAGGTGAAGCGACAGGAAAAGCACGATCACACAAAGTCTGAAGAAAACATCCGAGGGAAAATAATCGGTTTGTTTCCAAGAGAGCAGCTGAACGCTGGTCTGAACCGGGTCCAACCGGGTCCGGATGGGAGACACCAGAACCGGGCCTTGAACTGCAGAACTTCAGGTTAAAACCCAAAGTCCAGCTGATTTTAGCTCCACTTTAAAACGAAGCGAGCAGAAAAAGAACCGATCAAACATTATTCCTGATGGTTCCTGGAACTGTTCTCATCTTAAACCTTCAGAAAGAATCACTTCATAAAGAGTCAGCAGATCAATAATTAATAATCCGCTGGGCTTTCAGAACCGTCTGATCATTTTTTATGTATTTTAAAACAAAAAGTCACGTGACAGAAACTGCACCTCATTTTTCCATAACTGAATATTTACAAGACTGTAACAGTTAAATAAAGAGATGTTTAAACCATAACAGCTGCAGACGTCTGAACGTTTTAGTTTTCATCCTGCTGGTCTCAGAGCTTCATCCTACTACTTTTCTCCAAGGATCCAGAACCAGAACCAGCAGCCATCCTGACCGGCTGCCTTACAATCACACTGAAATCCCAGCGAGCTGCAGAGTTCGTCTCTGTCCACCAGATGTCACTGTTTACCTCCCAGACTGAAAAGTTTCAGGCTGGAAATATTAAGACATGGATCAAAAACCGTTGATATTTTAGGCTTCTGGACCTTTCTGGTCCCAAATGTAGTTTCTAGTTGAAACATGAATTTCCTGGTTTTAGGAAACTTTCAGCCTTTCTAATGAAACCCAACAGGATCTGATCAGGGAAGCTTTTCAAACCGTTTTGTTCACATCATGCAATTAATTACCTCCTTTTTTCTAAAGGAGCCTGACTGAAGCTTTTGAGTTTTTGGTCGTCAGGGAGACCTGACAGACCGGTGGACCGATGGCCTGACGGACCGGTGGACCGATGGCCTGACGGACCGGTGGACCGATGGCCTGACGGACCGGTGGACCGACAGTCTCACAGCAGCTGCTACTAAAACGAGGCAGAACAGGAACAGAAAGTAAAGGAGCAGATCAGGTTCAGTAAGCAAGCAGGTCACATCTGGAGTTTTTTCTTCATCAGGTGAAGCGTTCCAGGAAGTAGAGGCAGGAAAGCCCGGAAGTATTCAAGCAGGAAGCTAACGGATGTAGCCGTTCACCTCGAGGGTGAGAAGCTAAACCTGCTACAAACAAATCACAAAATACAGTTTTTTCTTTTTCAGTTAATATCTGTAATCTCTGTAAGCTAACAGTAACACTACTGGGCTGCCCTTAGCCCCGCCCACTGCGCCGCCGCCAGGTGTCTGAACCCTCGTTCAGCCCCCACAGTGCAGCTACCCCCATATATAATCAGTAGGTATTTAAAGAGCCTTCCTCCTCCTCCTCCTCCTCCAATGAAAATGAAAGGAGAGATCAGAAAGTCCAGTCTGGTGTGTCCGGCCCGACGCTCCACCTGGCCTCCCCTTAAACCAGAACCAGCCCGCCCTCGCCCCGTCTGCCTCAGGACCAAGAGACGTCCAGGAGCTCCAACCTTTTTCCCAAGAAGAAACCAGATTTCTGGTGAGGGGGGAGGCGTCTGTCTGAATCAGGGGGTCCGAGGTGTTGCTGCAGGGTTCCTCAAAGTTCAGGTTCCCGCCGGTTGAAGGAGGCCGGCGGCAGCGTGGCGCCGCGGTCGCCCTCCGATGCGGGCGCCACCGCTCCTCGAACAGCCGAGAGAGGGGTGGGGTGGTGATTGAGCCTCGTCGGGGGGTCGCGTCGCCTCCCCAGCCTCCACCGGTCCTCGCCGCTTTAATTTTTATGTGTGTTTGGTTCCTCCGTTCCTCCTGGTGGTGGTTCGTCCGGACAAAAGCGCCGCCTCGCGCTGCCCTTCAGTGCGGCGGGTTCATGGCGCCGTGGCCTCGCTGCAGCTTCTGCTTCTGCTGCAGGAGGAGCTGCTCCAGCGCCGACGGGCCGGGCTGCATCATGGAGCTGGACCAGATGGACTGCAGGACATGGAGTGTGTTACTGGACGTCACATTAACATTAGCATGAAGATGACAATCAGACAATAAAATCTGAAACAGGACGACAAGTTTAGCTACTGCCAAAAGTTCAACTAGAGGAAAACTGAAACTACATTTTAAAAAGAAAGTTCACACACACACACACACACGCACAGACACACACACAGACACACACACGCACGCACACACACGCACACACACACACACACACGCACAGACACACACACAGACACACACACACACGCACGCACACAGACACACGCACGCACACACACACGCACGCACACACACACACGGCCGCTGCCTGACAGTCACAC
>NW_015113903.1:211261-221910 GCF_001443285.1 Poecilia latipinna | reverse complement strand
CACACACACCCACAGACACACACACACACACACACACCCACACACGCACACAGACACACGCACGCCCACACACACGCACGCACACACACGCACGCACGCACACAGATACACACACACACGCACGCACACAGACACACACACACGCACACACAGACACACACACACTCACACACACACACACACACACACACACACAGGGCTGCTGCAGGTCAGCTGTGCGTAAAGCCGGCCCACATACCGTCTGACCAATCAGCTGATGACATATCTGATCAATACGGCTGCGATCAGACGATCACAAATAAACAGGAAGCTAACAGACTGAATGTTTCTGAACCAACCGACACCGAGTCGTTTTTTAACTGCTGTAAAAATAAAAGAAAAACTGGACCAACTGTCTCAATATTTAATGAGATTTTTTTCCCGTTAAATCGTCTAATATAAAAGATAAATTAGTTTAATACGGACAGAAACTGTTTATAGATTCACATCCATGGATAATTTATATTTTATGTTTCAAACATCTTCAGCTTTAACTGAAATCATATTTTATGGAAATGTGATGAGATGTAAAGTCCATCCTGCATCAGAACCGCCTGGTTTTATGGACGTCACTCGGTTTGCAGTAAAGCCGCTAAAGTAATTAGCTTTAGCGGCTAACAGCCGGCCCATCCAGGAAGACATTTTGCAGGAAGTGAGTGATGTGGTCAGAGGAGAGCCGGTACCTTCAGGCTGTCCAGCAGCACGGTGGAGGACGACTCCTCCATGGGAGACTCCTGATTGGTCCAGGAGCTCCCCGCCGAGCCGGCCTGGTGCCAGCTGGAGTCGGGCGGCGCGGCGGAGGCAGCAGCTGGGAGGTAGTCCAGGCCGAAGCCGGTCCCTGAACGCAGCATCACAAACACGTCAGGAGAGAAAATCACTTCATTTCCCCACAGTGGAGAATCAGCAGCAGGAACAGGAGCAAGAGAAACACAAAGCAGAGCTAAAATATCACAGAGGACAGTAAGGGCCAAAAGTAGCACTTTGATCCAAAGGAATGTGTTTATTACGTTCTTGTGACAAACCTGTACAAACAGAGACGCTTTAGAAAAGAGTAAAACTGGAAACAGAAGCTGAACCGTTTCATTCACTGATCAGATCCCTGCTGAGTAAATGTAGAAAACTAAATGAGTTTTCAACAGGTTCACGCTGTAGAGCCTCAGACCGCCACTGGGGGTCACTGCAGCACCGCAGCTCAAAGTCAAAACGAGTCTGGACAGGAAATGAAGTCAGAGGATGAACCAGTCTGACCTGACCGCGGGCCAGCAGGAGGACGGGAGCCTCATGTTGAC
This sequence comes from Poecilia latipinna, assembly GCF_001443285.1. NCBI lineage: Eukaryota > Metazoa > Chordata > Actinopteri > Cyprinodontiformes > Poeciliidae > Poecilia > Poecilia latipinna. The sequence goes on along the minus strand of NW_015113903.1, from coordinate 220,582 downwards.
CCCCGACCCTGGAAGGCGGGACCAGGTCAGACTGGAGGCCATTTATCCTGTTTATCAGGATAAATTGATCATCATAGGAATTTAATCATCATAACAATAAACTCCAAACTGTCCGTATCGATGAGGTTATTATGTTCACCATTTTCTCCACTGTCGGTGTAAACGAACCGAGTTCGGTTCAGTGAAGCTCGTCGTGTTTCTTTAGCTGCAGGACGTTTTCCTGACATGCAGCCATGTTGTCACTTTAACTGATATTCCAGTCATTAAATATTTAATCCATCGTTTGCTTCCAGGAATCGGTTTCGGATCGACGTTCCGACCCTGAAACTCACCCGGTTTCTCGGCTTTCCATCGGTCCACGACCCGCCGGTCCCGGCTGTCCGGAGTGCCGATGGGCCCGAAGTTGGAGAAGGAAGCGGCTCCGTGGTTGTGGGTCGGGGGGGAGGAGGGCAGGCTGCTGGGGTTGGAGGAGTGAGGGGATTGGCTGGCCGGGGTGGAGTGGTCTGCCAATCAGAGAGCAGCATGGTTAACGGCGCCGCAGCACAGGTAGAGCTCACCTGGGCGGCCGGACCGTACCTGAGCTGGCAGGCAGGGAGGGCGACCAGGGGTTTCCCTCGAACAGGGAGTACAGGGACGGCTCCTGTTGCATCATGGGAGCGTCGGCTTTGGAGCTGGGCGGCAGGTTTTTACCGTACGCCTGACTGAAGATGCTGTTCTGGGCGAAATCCTGCAGAAACACCAAACATGAGCAGAGTTGGTTTAATGTTCCAGAAATATTCTGAACCGGTTCAGAATCTTTGTTTTCTGATCACATGGTTTGAGTCGCTGCTTTCTCAGATGTTTCTTCACGTTGTTAGACGCTTCAGTTCGAGTCATTTCTAGTTTCCACAGGTCAGAAATCAGACAGAAAATGTTTCATTTATTGATTCAATAAGTTCTTCCATTTAGGAAGAGAAACTTTACACCTGCTGCTATGCATCTGCAAAACAGCACATCAGGTTCAACACCAGAGAAACGCGACATTCCAACACAATCTGCTGGGAAAGTTTTCTGGAAGGACGACCTGCTGAAAACCCACATAGGAGGAATCACCCTGCTGCTGGACAACATGGTGGAACGGTTTCATTTGGAGTGAAGTGACCCAAACACAGAGTCAGATCACGACCTGGAGCTGGTCTGGTTTTATTCAAAGTTTGTCTGATGGGCTGAAGCAAGAGAAGAACTGGTTGTTCAGACGGAGGTCCTGACCTGCATGGGGAAGCCGGCGATGGGCAGCAGAGAGGACGACTGGCTGACGGCCTCCTGGCTGCTCTCCATCCTGCTCTGGTTGGGCAGCTGCAGAGACGGAGGGCAGACTGAAAACCAGCAAACAGGAAGTGACACGTTCATCTGCTTAACACCAGCTGATCTCATCTAACTGAGTCTGGATGTTAGGAAGACCGAGGAAATGAAGGAGAAAATAACTTTCAGTTTCTAGATCTACAGAGAAACAGCCTGGGGGGATGAGGAGGGCAGCATGCCGAGCAGATGGAAGAGGAAGAGGAAGAGGAAGGCATGGCTACATACAAAGATATTTGGTCCAGGAGCAGAGCTAAGAGGGCCGGCCAGGGCCTGGAAGAAATCAGGAGGCTTAGCAAAGATCAGCTCCTCGTCCTCCTCCAGGTCTGCTAGAGTTTTTAACAGGTCAGGAGGGAGGAAGGGCGAGCTCTTGTCCTGGTGAGAGAGGGATCCGGGAGAGGAAGAGCAGGAGGAGGAAGAGGGGAGAACAGAAAGAGAGCAAGCCAGTAAGAACAGTGGAAGGAAGGGAGAGTTTCACTGAAAGCTACAGCAGGTTTTATCTGAGCTGCAAGAGACTCTGTCAGTGTGCAGTTCCTAAACTGGCCAGCAGGCGGCTAACACATTCTGATAGGAGGAGAAGCTGCAGCACAGAGAGAGAGAGAGAGACAGAGAGACAGAGAGACCCCAGAAAGACAGCAGGGTCTTCTCTCAGCTGACCTCGAATGCAGGACCACGGGGCCCCGTGGGGCCCTCCGGCTCCACACACATCCCAGCAGGCGGGGCCCTCTTCATGCGCTCCGCCATCAGGGCCAGCCCCTCCCCCATCCGGTCCATGCGGTACGACGGCTCCCAGTAGAAGTCCTGCATCTTCACGTCAGGGAACTTCATCTTCTTGTCCATGTTGGAGATGTGAGGCTGGGGGCCCGGCAGCTGCTGTTCGTACAGCTTCAGGGAGTCCGGGGCCCCCATGAAGAACTGCTGCTGCTGCTTCATGGACATCTGCAGGGGGGAAAGCTTCTGCAGCGCCGCCTGGGACTGGCTCCACATGGCGGCCGGCTGGTCCTGGACCTGCATGAACTGTTCAGAGAGGAAACGCTCAGAGTTAACCTGCCTGAAAACAACATCACTGAGACGGTTACATCGACCTGGAGCTGCACAGTCAGCAGTGAAGCGCGCGGCGGGTGGAGCGGAGACGCATGCAGATAAACGGAGCACAAGTGGCACTCCAGCTTTGCACTGCAAGTTTATAAAGCGCGATAACTTTCCTTTGTATGATAGGAACCGTCCTGGTCACACCAAATGGGTCATTCACAGGTCAGCCAGGGGTCAGACCAGATACTGTTCATGTTTAGGATCACTACATCAAGGCATAAGTTCGTGTGATCGATAACTTGTGTTGAAATATTTTCTAATATAAATCATGCATAATAATAGCCTCTCCTGGCACAGCTGACCCTGAGTTTGGGGTAAGTTTAGCCGAATCCCAAAAACTCACCGTCTCCTCCCTAAATCAAAGAAACTTTTTCCCATCAAGTATACTGCATTTTTATACAAGTTGATAAAATTCCTCTGGGCGGCCCGGAGAACACGTCAGTGGAAACACGATGTTGGTCAGACTTGCAGAAAAGTTGTGCTGACTGGTGAAAATTGTGAATTTATGAATGATGAGTGAATTTGCTTTAATAAATTTACAGCTTAATTAAAGCAAGGATAAATTAAAAATATGCATCACTGGTGGTGATGTCAGCAGTCCTGCAAACCTCAGAGCGGGTTTCTGAAGGCGTGGCCAGTCGGCCCAGAAATCTCACTACGTCTTCAAACGAGTTCAAATCGGTTTAATGAGTCACCTAACCCAGCAATGAATCGGGTCAGGGTCAGCTGCCCCTACCTGCTGCAGCCCTGGGTGGTGCGGCGGGCTCTTGCCCATCCCGCCCTGCTGCCCCGGCTTGGTGGGGGACTGCTGCTGCTGGCTGAGGGCCTGGACCTGCAGCTGCACCGACTGCTGCAGGGCCTGCTGGGGGGACGGCTGCTGCTGCTGCTGGGCCGAGGGGCCCTGGCTCAGGGGCCCCGGCCCCTGGCCCGAGGCCCCCGGCCCCGACGGCCTCTGCTGGCTGTAGGGAATGTGGGACTGCTTCCCGGCCTGGCCGCCCGCCTGCTGGTGGACGGCCGACTGCAGGAAGGAAGCGGGGACGGACACGCCGGCAGGGAAGGTGAAGCCCGGATTCACCTGGATTCCTGGGAACGCCACCGGGGGCGGGATCACGTAGGCCGAGGGCGGGAAACCTACGGAGGAACAGACAGGAAGTTAAATCTGCTTTCCTTTCACAGTAAAAGACTGGCAGCGTATAAAACATCCTTTCACCAGCCTGAACAGAGACTTCAGGATCTCTGACCCGGTTCTGATTCTAATCCTCATCACAGTGAGCGGTTCTGTTTGGCAGCTGAACCGGGCCACCTTCAGAACCACGGGCCCAGTTCAAACCCTGAATGGCTGGATGAGAGCTAAGAGTAGCAGAATAACGGCTCTCTGGGAGAGAGAGCCTAGAGGTCAGACTAGAGGTCAGACTAGAGGTCAGCCTAAAGGTCAACCTAGAGGTCAGCTGATTGTTCCTCGTGTCTCAGACAGGAAGTGGGGCATCTCCCAGCTCTGTTGCCATGGTAACATCGTATTGCTGTCGTTTTTCAATTCATGGTGTAAAACTCTGGACCAAGTTAAATGAGGAGTTAAAACAGAGTCAACATGTAATTTAAAAGGAAACATAAGGAGGTTATTCTCATAAGATATAGAAATATGAGAGAGTTAGCACTGATGTGTGAGTTGAGGTTAATCATATGAGTGGATATGGAGGAATATATTTAGACATGAAGACCAGATAAAATGGAAAATGTTTTATTTTTTATGTTTAATAATGAGGGTCCAGTTTATGAGGCTGGAGTTCATAAGTTTCTTCTTACTCATGTTAACAGGAATGTGTGTGTTTCATTCCTTGTTCTTGTGTGATTTTACACTTGTGTCATGTTGAACATAAGTAACTGGTTTCAGGGTGAGCCTTACTGGGCCTGCTGGGCAGCGGTGGGAAGGCTCCGGGGTGATGGATGGGGATGAACTGGGACGACCCGGTCGTCTGGCTCTGCGTGACCGGAGTCTTCTTGACCTCTGACACCGGAGTCTTTCTCAGCTCCGTCTGAGCCTTCACCTGAGGGGGAACAGCGGTTACTGAGTGGACCAGGACCCGGGCCGAACGGCAGAACCGGGTCAGTTACGGTCCGACCTGCTTCCCGACATCGGCTGCTTTCTCGTGCGCGGCCTTCTTCACCTCGCTCTTCCTCTTCCCGTCCCTCTTCGGCTCCATCTTGGCGGCGGCCGTGCCGTTGCCCTTGGGGAAGTCGCGGCGCTCCTTGCTGAGCTCTTTCAGCGGCTGGTTCCGGCCCGGTTCCCGGCTCTGCTCCCTGGGCTTGATGTTCTCCTTGAAGGTGACGACGGGCCGCTCGTTGCCGTCGGACCAGGAGCTCTGGGTCTTCCCGGCGGACAGCACCGACTTCAGGCCCGAGTTCCCGCCGTCGTTCTGCGTCTGCTCGCCGTTGGACGACTCCTGCAGCACCGGGGCCTCCTTCTCCTGCGGCTCCTCGATGGCCTCCTCCGGGATGTCGGTGAGGAAGAGGAGCAGGCCGTCCTCGTTCACCTGGCACCGGATCAGCCTGCCGAGACAAGACACGGGTTCGGTTCGGACCCGACCGGGTCTCAGACGCACTGAGAGGCGGAGCGGCGAGTCTCACCCCGGCTGGCTGTCGGCGACCCACTTCCCCAGAGCGACGAGCCGCTGGTGGCGGGCGTGGACCGGCAGGCCGTCCCGGTCCACCAGGATGCCCTGGTGGCCTTTGGTGAAGTCCAGGCAGCGCAGAGCCGGCCGCAGCGCCAGGAAGCCCTGCAGCTCAAACTCCTCCGGCAGCGGCAGCGCTGTGGGCGAAGCAAACGCACCTGAGCTACCACCGACCCGCCTCAGAACTTTTACCGCTCGTTTCATCCGCGCCGCACCTGAGGAAGAGGAGAGGTCTTCCTCCCTGGGCTGGAAGCTGTTGAGGATGGACACCAGCCACGGCCAGACGCTGCGGGGACACAAAGGACACGTTCTGGTCTCAGCGGTTCAGACGCTGCGCCGCATCAGCAACAGGAAGCTGGACTCACTACTTCCTGTTCTCCACGGCAGCTTCCTGGAAGATGCTGGTCCTCAGCTTCAGCCAATCCAGAGACAGCTTGATGGCCGGCAGAGGACACTCCCCCATGATGTCCTCCCCCCGCGTCTTACTGAGCAGAATCCGGCCACACATCACGCCCAGGAAGGACACTGAGGAGACATGAGGGACACTCAGGAGACATGAGGGACACCGAGGAGACAAGAGAGACACCGAGGAGACATGAGGGACACCGAGGAGACAAGAGGGACACTCAGGAGACATGAGGGACACTCAGGAGACATGAGGGACACTCAGGAGACGGGAGGGACACCGAGGAGACATGAGAGACACCGAGGAGACAAGAGAGACACCGAGGAGACAAGAGAGACACCGAGGAGACAAGAGGGACACCGAGGAGACAAGAGAGACACCGAGGAGACGGGAGGGACACCGAGGAGACAGGAGGGTCGGTGGTCCTTACTGAAGAGTCCGAGCAGCTGGAACCAGCTGACCTGCTGCTCGGCGCCGCTCGGCTCTCCGCCGTCGGCCGTCAGGTCTCTGAGGTGATGCAGCTCAAACAGGTTGATGACGGTGATGTGGACCAGCTGCTGGGAGCTGAAGGCTTTCTGCAGGATCAGCCTCTGCACACACAGAGAGACGCTGGTCAGGCCCGGCTGGCCCAGGTCCAGGCCCAGCTGACCTAAGCTGGCCCAGACCCGTATGGCCAAAGCTGGCCCAGGCCCGGATGGCCAAAGCTGGCCCAGGCCCGGATGGCCAAAGCTGGCCCAGGCCCGGATGGCCAAAGCTGGCCCAGGCCCGGATGGCCAAAGCTGGCCCAGGCCCGGATGGCCAAAGCTGGCCAAAGCCCGGCTGTCCTGGGTCCGGCCGGGTCCGGACCTGGCTGGCACAGGCTCGGCTGTCCTAAATTGGCCCATACCCGGCTGTCCAAGGTCCAGACCCGGCTGGCCCAGGGCCCAGCTGTCCCAGGCTGGGCCAGGCCCGGATGGCCCAGGCTGGGCCAGACCCGGATGGCCCAGGCTGGGCCAGGCCCGGATGGCCCAGGCTGGGCCAGACCCGGATGGCCCAGGTCCAGGTGTGCTACCTGGAACTGCTCCTCCAGTTTCTCCCGCAGAGCGTCCAGCTTGTCCAGGCTCTTGCTCAGGTAGACGTGTCCGTGGAACCGGATGAAGGCTTTGATGAAATCAGAAACGCTCCACTTGGTTTTCACGTCGTCGCGGCTGCAGAGACACAGAGGAGCGGTTACACGGTATTGATGCGCGGCGTCAGAGCCGGGTTGGGGCCGGTACCTCTCCAGGGCCTTGGACAGGGCCTTCTGCAGGTTGGTGGAGGCAGCGGGGAAGGGGAACTTGACAGCGATGCTGCGGCAGTAGTAGAAGATGGTGGTGAGGTGATCACCTTTGGAGGAGGCCAGGATGGCCAGCTGGTTGTAGGGCTGACCTGCAGACCAAGCACAGCACTCAGGGCCAGAGACTACAAACATGGCTGCCGAACGTCAGTCAGACTACAAACATGGCTGCCGAACGTCAGTCAGAGACTACAAACATGGCTGCCGAACGTCAGTCAGACTACAAACATGGCTGCTGAACGTCAGTCAGAGACTACAAACATGGCTGCCGATCGTCAGTCAGACTACCAATATGGCTGTTTGATGAGCGCCTGCTTCTATCTGCAGGATGTCTGACTGCCTCAGAGGGCCGGATGGCAGATTACTGATAAATGTACCAATTAAACTGATCGATTATTGTAGTTTTCTCTGCATTTGATGAGTTCCTCTTAAAATCAAACATTTAACATCTTATTCTCACTGAACACATCCGCCATCTTGAAGCTCTAACTCTGGCTCTCTGAGGACCACAGGAATAGTTATGGCGGACCTGATGTGGCCCACAGACCTCCATCGCCATGGAAACGTGAGGAGGACAACCAGCTTTGCTCAACGTCTGGAGGCCAGTTGGGTTTCCAACCAGCAACCCAACATTCCTGCACTCACTGGACCCGGATCAGGGTCACAGGAGAACCGGAACCAAAGGCCGGGTTCACCCTGAACGGGTCAAAAACTGGTTCAGAGAACACCTCAACGGTACCATAAGACCAGCAGGACCGGACCCATCAGGACCGGCAGACCCAGCAGGACCATCAGAACCGAGTGGGTCTGGGTGGACCCAGTGCGACTCACCGTTGGACGGAACCAGCTGGGCCGCGTGTCGGTAGTACGACTCTGCCTGGCTGGTCTGGTTCCGGTATCGAGCTGAAAGACAAACAGGGACCGGGTCAGAGAGGATCAGAACCGGCCGGCGAGCGGCGGGCCGAGGTTCTGCTGACCGATGTCTCCCAGGTGGACCAGGCAGTGTTGGCAGATGTAGGAGCAGGAGCTGGGCTGCGGCGTGACGATGGCGCCGCCGCCGCCCTGCCGGTTGCTGATGATGCCGAGCTGAGACGATCGGACCCGGCACGGCAGGTCCACGTTGAAGACGGTGCAGAGCTCCTGCAGCAGCTGCAACACAGCAGCAGCCGGTCAGACGCGGCCACTCGGCACCGGAACCAGAACCGGAACCGGGTCATACCTGGGTGTAGAAGCCGCTGGCGGCCTCCAGGAACAGCGACAGGTTGGCCTGGACCTCGCTGCGGTTCGGGTTGGCCCGGTTCTTGGCCTGGCTCTGCAGTGTGGTGATCTGGTTCTTAAAGGCGTGGTTCCACCTGCAGCAACAGCAAACCAGGTCCTGAATCCTAAACTAAGTTATTTATTTTATTAAAAACTTGTTGGACTTTCTCAGTTTTCTCGTCAGTATGGAGCGCTAAGCCCCGCCTCCTCACCAGGTGACCTCAGGTATGGAAGCTGCAGATTTATTTATTGTGACAGATCAAGTGTGTGTGTGTGTGTGTGTGTGTGTGTGTGCGCGCAGCAGCTTACAGGTCCTGCTCCACCTTCTTGTCCAGAGCGTACTCCAGGTCCGTCACCAGCATCTTCTGGTAGAGGTCCTGCAGCGCCTGGCGGGACGTCCACACCTCTGCTGCCCCCAGCTTGGAGTCTGGACACCCAGAGAGGAGGAGGAGGAGGAGGGGGCTGAAGTCAAATCGGACCAGAACCGTTTCTGATGACGTTATGATCAGTTGGTGATGAAGATCAACTCCAGCCGGTCAGTTTTTTAGCTTCCTTTGAACTTTTCCTCCAATTCACTTAAATCAACATTTAAAGTTTTCTGCACATTTATAAACTTACGTTTTTATTGAAACCTAAATTATTTTTTAATAAAGTCCTGAAAACTTAAAACAAATATTAAAAGCTGAAATTTGATCTAAATAAACTAAAATATTTTCCTCTGAAGCTTCAAAACTGCAACAAGTCGTTTCATTGGTTGTCAGAGATCATGTGACTGTGATGTAAACAGGAAGTCCATCGGCTTTTCATGAGATCAACAAAACTGGGTTTGACAGAACCCATCCGGACCTAAAGGTCCAGTAAAGTTCTGACCCGAGTCGGACCTTCAGCTCAGAGCAAACAGCTTCACTCAGCAGGACGCCTCAGTCATCACCATCATCATCATCATAATAATATAATAATCTGTAATAAAAAGGAGATCTGGCAGAAAAATGTCCACCAATAATCAAGACGCTGATCTTACTGCAGATTACTGAGTCATAATCCATCAAAAGAACCAATCAGAACCTGGTCCGACTGGGCTGGAGGGTTCTGTGGAGCTGAACTAACTGGTCAGGTCAAAGGTCATCAGAGGAAAAGCAGGTCGTCTGTCTGCAGAACTTCAACTACAGGAATCTTCAGAAAAGTGAAAAAAGAAGATAAATGTCTCTACAAAACATGTAATAAACATGTTTATAACATGTTTA
>NW_015113903.1:202287-208098 GCF_001443285.1 Poecilia latipinna | reverse complement strand
AGTAAGTTGAGTTTGGCACACAGAACAGTTTGAAAACTTTACTATGCTGCTCTGTATAATGACAGAGGAAAAAAGAAGATAAATGTCTCTACAAAACATGTAATAAACATGTTTATAACATGTTTATTACATGTTTATAACCTGCCCCTGGCAGCCCCCTAACAGGTCAGACTGGACACCTGAGGGTCACCAGCAGAACGGACTGAGTGAAATGAGATTAACCAATCAGAGACCAGAACCAGGTAAAAAAACCTCTGAGAAACTGGATTATCTGCTGGTCATTACATAAAAAACATTTATCCAGAAATACTTCAATTAAAACTTTTCTCAGTGAAAACCAGATAAATATTAAACAGATCAAAGAGTATTTATTCCTCTTTTTAATCAGTTTTATTCCATATAAAGTATAAAACAAGGAGGAAACATCAGAATCAGGCCAAGAAGCCGACATGTTGAACCGGTACCAGCAGGTCAGAGGTCAGAGGTCAGTGAAAAGCCTGTTGGGTTCATCTGATCCGTTTTATTCTGATTTTTTGTTTTGGTTATGACTCGTTTTCATTTCCTCATGTCTTCACAACAAGCTGCTCCTGTTAATCAGGTCAGGAATGAAAAGTTTCACTGCATCTCATGGTTGTTATGGTCACAGGCTCCATGAAGCTGCTTTAACCTGCTGGACCAAAACATCTGGAACCAAACGAAGCCCAGCAGGAAGTAGACGGAGCCCGGACAGGTGTGAGTGTGACGGAGCAGACCTACCTGTCATGTCAGCCTTCAGGGCCTCAGCCTGGCTGCTCGGGTGTAAACAGAGAGGAGAAGGAGGTTAGAGACACACAGCAGGACCCCGGCATTCACCTCTTCATCACACCTGCTCCTCTTCCTCCTCACTAAAACATTTAACAGCTCAGATCACATGTCAACATGAAGCCAAGGGGCTCCGGCTACTTCCCGGGTCCAAACCCTAACCAACCACACAGTGAGGCTTCCTAAAGATGAAACTCGTCCTCTCAGCTGTTATTAACTCTGACTATGAGCAGACAGAGAGTCTGACACGACGGGTTTCACCTGGAATCACACCTGGAAGAGGTTCCAGCCCAGTAATTATCCCCTAAATGTAGCAGTATCGATGCTAACCTGACAGCCGCGGAGAGAAGCTAACAGGCTAACGACAAACAAACTGTTTATAAAATCTATTAAAATACAAATTAATAAGCTTGTCTGCCTCTAAACACAGATTAACTCAATATCCAACATCAATGACTGAGAATAAAAGCTGCTGCTGCCTCTGATCACAAATATATGAAGCTATCAACTCATAATGCTAGCTAAGCTAGCTCCAGGCTAACAGCCGAGCAAAACAATCCAGCAGCGGGGAGAAACCTGCTCCTTCCCGGGCCTCCAGAACCTCCAGAACCTCCGGAACCACCGGGGCAGGACACGGAGTCCAACTCACCGCAGGTACTGGGCGCAGAGGTTCATTCTCCCGGGACAAAACCGGTATTTTATACTACGACTGGTCCCGAAGCTAACTCTCCTCCAGGCGCCATAATGTTCCTGTGTGACCTGCAGAGGGCCCGTGGAGCGGGGGCGGAGCAGGGGCGGAGAGCCGGGGGGCCTGCGGGGGCCCGAGTATCAGGTACCGTTTACTATTTAGTGTAAAAAAAAATGACTCAATAAATAAAACACACACAGGTGCTTTGTGGTTCTGTGCTGTTTTGGGAAATTATAATTTGCTTAAATATCATATCAGTCAAAATGAACGATACTAATACATACTGAACACTCATCCTCTCTAAAACCAATGGTCCTCGAGTCACTGCTTGAGTCATTACAGATATAGATGTTTAAGTAGTTGTCAATATCCATACATTTTATGCATTTCTTTATCATTCTTAGCAGAAAATATTTCAGATTGAAATGTTTCTTTCAGGTGGATTTCAGTTTTCACTGCTGCTACTGTTGACATAAACATGGTATCAGGACGTTTCATCCTGGGATGTTAACCGTGATGTTAGAGATTCACTGAAGGGCCAGAAAAAATGTGTAAATCAAAAATCTCCAGTCTGCAGAACCACCTCATATTAAACTGTTCACGTGTTATTTTACAGTAAGAGACTGTAGCTCTGTTCAAAGTACATCATTAGAATCAGGACAGACATCCTGATGTCGTATGGAGACAAACGAACAGTAGTTTGAGGCTTGTCCATTTAAATCTCACACATGTTCACTCAGCAGTGTCTGGAGCTAAACTGACTCCAGTCAGGCTTAAAACCAGAATTAAAAAAGATACTTTGTGAACACAGCCCAGACCTGAGATCAAAGTCACGATGGGGAAGATTTCCAACCTCCAGAAGAGGTTCTGCTTCTGTCCAGCAGGTGGCAGCAGAGGAGCAGCTCTACTGAATCACTTCCTGTGATTCAGTGAAATGAAGACCTGATAGGAGGAGCAGAGTCTGACTGGACAGTGGAGATATTCCTGCTTTTGCACTGAACTCTTTTGAGGAGGAAAATAAAATAAAATGGGGATAAAATCAATGAAAAACTCTTCATGTTTTATTCCACATGTTTGTATCTGTTTCTATGTGTGAAAGGTAAAGGGAGGAGCAACACTGAGCCAACAGATAAAAATGTCATTCTTCCAGAAATGAAAGTGAAAGTTTGTCAGAGTGATTCCTGAATTGCTGTGAAGGAAAACGTCCCTGTTTCCTTTTGAAGACAAACGAAGTTCATGTTTTTCTTCTGGTCCTGGTGAGTTCAGCAGAAAACTGCTTTACAGTCTTTCTACAAACAGCAAACAGGAAGTTTGAGCCTTTTCATCTGGACTCAGATCATCTGAAGGGAAGAGGAAAAACTTCAGGATCATGAAAAAACTGTAACATTTAACAACTTTACACTCATTGTTTTAACTGAAGTTTTCCCTGATCTGTCCTCAGAGTTCAGACATGTCTTCTGGCAGCAGCCTGCGGTCTGAGGATTAGTTTCTGTGCTCCATCTCTCTGGACGTGTTCACTGATCCAGTCAGCACACCATGTGGACACAACTTCTGCAAGACCTGCATCACTCAGCACTGGGATGGAAATGGCCCCTATAAGTGTCCTCTGTGTAATGAGCTTTTCACCCCTAAGCCTGAGCTGAGAGTCAACACCTTCATCAAAGAGATTGTTGATCAGTTCAGACTTAAAGCTCAGCAGGAAGCCAGCAGCAGCTCAGAGCAACAAGCTGCCAAACCAGGAGAAGTTCCCTGTGACGTCTGCACTGGACCCAAACTGAAGGCCCTGAAGTCCTGCATGGTGTGTCTGCTCTCCTACTGCCAGACTCACCTGGAGCCTCACCTGACCGCTCCACGTCTGAAGAAACATCAGCTGATGGAGCCGGTGGAGAACCTGGAGGACAGGATGTGTCTGCAGCACGATAAACCTCTGGAGCTGTTCTGTAGGACCGACCAGACATGCGTCTGCTTGGTCTGCTCTGTTTTTGACCACAAGAACCACGAGTTTGTTCCTCTGAGAGAAGAATCTGAAGGAAAGAAGGCAGAGCTGAGGAAGACGGAGGCTGAAGTTCAGGAGATGATCCAGGAGAGACGACTGAAGATCCAGGAGATCAGAGAGTCGGTGAAGATCAGTAGAGATGCTGCAGACAGAGAGAAAGCAGAAGGTGTTCAGGCCTTCACAGCTCTGATGGAGTCTGCTGAGAGAGGCCTGAAGGAGCTCCTCAAGGAGATCCAAGACAAACAGGAAACTACAGAGAAACAGGCTGAAGACTTCATCAGAGATCTGGAGCAGGAGATCTCTGAGCTGAAGAAGAGGAGCTCTGAGGTGAAGCAGCTCTCACAGGATGAAGATCCCCTCCACCTCCTCCAAAGCTGCTCCTCCCTGAAAGCTGCTCCACCCACCAAGACCTGGACAGAGGTCAGAGTTCATCCACCATACTATGAGGGGACTGTGGTGAAAGCTGTGGTTAAGCTGGAGGAGAAGATTGGGGAGAAGATAAAGGAGCTACTAAAGGCTGAGCTGAAGAGGGTCCAACAGTTTGCAGTGGATGTGACTCTGGATCCTGATGCGGCTCATCCTAACCTCATCCTGTCTGATGATGGGAAACAGGTGAAACTTGGAGATGTGAGGAAGAATCTCCCAGACAATCCAGAGAGATTCTCTAAGTGTGTGAATGTTTTAGGACGACAGAGTTTCTCTTCAGGCAGATTTTACTTTGAGGTTCAGGTTAAAGGAAAGACTGACTGGGATTTAGGAGTGGCCAGAGAGTCCATCAAGAGGAAGGGAACCATCAACCTGAGTCCTAAGAACGGTTTCTGGACTATTTGGTTGAGAAATGGAAATGAGTATTTAGCTCTAGCTGGACCTCCAGTCCGTCTCCATCTCCATCCTGGTCCTCAGAAGGTCGGGGTGTTTGTGGATTATGATCAGGGTCTGGTCTCCTTCTATGATGTAGATGCTGCAGCTCTGATCTACTCCTTTACTGGCTGCTGCTTCAAGGAGAAACTCTACCCGTACTTCAGTCCTTATCTTAATGATGGAGCTAAAAACTCTGATCCTCTGTCCTGTTGGTCAGGATGATGATGATGATGATGACCTATATGGATGAACCTTTGTAATCCACGTGACTCTGCTGGTGTAAAGGTGGCCTGGGAATCGTCCTCAGCAGGTCACGGTTCAGTTTTTCTGTTTCTGATTGATCATAAATCAAATTATTTTCTGCTCAGTTTATTTCCTTGTTCTGCTGATGGTCTCTGATTGTTTCCTTTGTTTCATTATTAAGTTTCAACATGTTGATCAAATTAAAACTGATTATGTTTCTAATAACAGGAACAAAACATTCAGTCTGTTTCTCCCAGTGAGTTTTGGTTCATGTTGGTTTTATCTGAACTTTTAAAAATAAATGTAAATATAACATGTGATGGATGAATAAAGATGTAAAACTGTGGAACTGACTGTTGGATTTATTTTTCATCTTAAAGGTTTTAATATCCATCTTTAAAGTTTTATTACAGAAAGAATATGAATCCCACAACTTCACAATTAAAATAGAGCAGAAACTAAAGATTAATATTCATATTTTCAAAATGTCCTGAAAATAAAAGGAGCTTTTTGTGAAAATCTAAGAATTTCTGGATTCCCAGAATTTTTCTTGGTCAAATAAAAGTTCTTCAGTTTGTCAGGCCTTCAGAGCTGCTGATGACAAAACATTAAAAATAAAGAGAACAAACTTTAACAAGCCCAAGACAGAAAGGAGACATTATCTGGAAAACGACGGAGCTCTGCCAGCAGCAGGTTCTGATGCTGTGGAGCAGTTAGCGTTAGCTTCATCATCCTGATGCTTCAGCTTCATCATCCTGATGCTTTAGCTTCATCATCCTGATGCTTTAGCTTCATCATCCTGATGCGTTAGCTTCATCCTCCTGATGCTTTAGCTTCATCATCCTGATGAGTTAGCTTCATCATCCTGATGCTTTAGCTTCATCATCCTGATGAGTTAGCTTCATCATCCTGATGCTTTAGCTTCATCATCCTGATGCTTCAGCTTCATCATCCTGATGCTTTAGCTTCATCCTCCTGATGCTTTAGCTTCATTATCCTGATGCTTTAGCTTCATCATCCTGATGCTTTAGCTTCATCATCCTGATGCTTTAGCTTCATCATCCTGATGCTTCAGCTTCATCCTCCTGATGCTTTAGCTTCATCATCCTGATGCTTTAGCTTCATCATCCTGATGCGTTAGCTTCATCATCCTGATGCTTTAGCTTCATCATCCTGATGCGTTAGCTTCATCATCCTGATGCTTTAGCTTCATCATCCTGAT
>NW_015113903.1:192138-197246 GCF_001443285.1 Poecilia latipinna | reverse complement strand
ATCCTGATGCTTTAGCTTCATCATCCTGATGCTTTAGCTTCATCATCCTGATGCTTTAGCTTCATCATCCTGATGCTTTAGCTTCATCATCCTGGCTCTTGCATAAACTGTTGGTTAAAACCTGTTTGGAGGAAGGAGGACAGTGGTGGTAAAATAAACATCAAACAATACACCGGACCGGACCGAACTGGACCGGACCGAGTCCAGCTGGACATGAGCAGAAACAGAAGCTGCTCCTGAACAAAGATGGACTCCGACAGCACAGAGATGCTTTCAGTTTTATTCTCAACATGGGACAGCAAACAGGTGTGACCTTTGACCCCGGTCCTTCAGAGGTCTGTTCAGTAGATCAGCAACGGGGCGAGAACAAGGAGGAATAAATTAAAACCCACAACAGCTTGTCAGGTAAAAAACTAAATTCAGTCAGAAAATTAAATGAGGAAAAGAAAAAAATTAAAGCTTCAAACTTGACAACAAAACTAGAAGCTTCAAATAAAAACCATAAAAAGTTAGAAAATGTTCAGACTGTTTTTGGTTTGTTTCTTTCTCACTGTGCTTCTGTGGCGCCACAAACAAACCTCCACACACACACACACGCACACACACACACACACACTCTCTGTACAACAATCAGCTCAGCCTTCAGTATTTACACCAGAAATCGGTTCTGTCTCTTTAAACGTCCTCAGCCTGTCACAGAGAGGTGGGCGGAGTCAATCGTAGGCTCCGCCTCTGACTCTGCCAGGGCCAATCAGCAGCTGCTGTTCTTGAACTCTCCGTTCTCAGTGATGGACAGCTTGGTGGGGTTGCTCGGCGACAGGCCGTTGCGGACGCTGGGCGCGCTGTATCGCTCCTTCACCTGCGTCAGCGCCGCCATCAGCCGAGAGTTCGCCGCGTCCAGGGAGTCGATCCGCTTCTCCTGATTGGAGAGAGACAGGAAGGGGGAGGGGCTAGAAGTCAGATTCACACTGGTGACTTTCAAAATAAAGGTTTGTGAGGGGTTGATGATAAATGCCATTGGGTTAAAACCACACAGTCCATCTGAGCGGAGGAACAAACCTAAGACTCAACAGGTTGTAAAGCTTAAATGAAACTTTAAATGTGAACCTTTTACACCCTCAGTAACGATAACTGGAGGACCGGTGCTGTGGTTCTGACCCGACAGCTGCAGCCTGAAGGCAGCAGCCAATAAAACAGCCAAGAAGCTGAAACATGACATGAGGCTGAAGCTGCAGCTCTGAGGTTTCCTCCTCCTCCTCCTCCTCCTCCTCCTCCTCCTCCTCCTCGCTGCTGTCGCCTCGCTTCCACTGAGGAGGAGAAGCTCTGTGGGTCAGGGGTCAGGGGTGTGGGGGTCAGCAGCCAAACTGAAGACAAACACGCCAACACGCCTGCATCACGGAGAACCTGCTGCCCACTGCAGACCACAGAAACACGACTTCACTGATTATGGATAATCAGACACCGGATCAGAACCACACTGATGGGTTCACTGGACCAAAGGGCCCAGACTGAAACACTGCAGGGTTCAGATGACACAGTTTGATGGAAACATCATTAAATATGTTTGTAATAAAGCATAAAGAAGAATTTCAGTGACGGCCAAAGCAAGAATAGGAAATGACATCATCCACTGATTGAGCCATATCTATATGAATAAATCTACATTATGATCACCAGCAGCACTGCAGGAAAGAGGCGCCAGTCAAACATGAAGATGTTTTATAATCTGGAATAATCTGGAATAATCTGGTCCCAAAACATCTTCAGGGAATGTTTCATGCCGGGGCTAAACTGAAAATAAAATCATCTGAACTATGAGGAGATTTTATGTTTGATAATCAGCATTAAACTGAGAAAACACATCAAATAGTTTTTGGTTATGAATGAACATGTTTCATCTGCTCTCTTGTTTTTAAACCTGTTTGAAATAAATAAATAAATAAAGGAGATTTTACTGAGGACACTTTGCTATGAATAATTAAATATATTAATTAATGTGGGATTAACTTTAACTTGTTAAAACTTTAACTTTTAACACCATCATATTTATGCAGAGCTGCAGTGAGAGACGACCCAACAGGGTTCATCTTCCTGGTTGCTATGGTGATTCCCTCCTGTCCTGAATCCTGCAGCATCACTGTTTCCATGAGTGAAACTATCAGAACGATAACCAGGTCCAGTAAAGACCCGAGTCTGATGGACCAAAACCGGACCAAAGTTCTGTTGGGAGAGAATCAACCAGAAACATTTTAAATGTCATTAATTATTTCAATCATCAGGTCAAAGTCAGTTTGTTCTGCAGCTGCTGCTCAGGTTTACTGGTTTATTCCCAGCAGGAAAACCAGCAACAGCGCCCCCTGCAGTCAGGTCACAGTCCAGCCTGCAGCCCTCAGTCAGGACTGAGACCTGCTCTGTGTCTGAACTCATGAATCAGAGCATGAAATCCCAGCATGAGGCTCGTCTGAGCTCTCTGATTGGCTGGCTGCGCTCTGGAGGCGTGTTGGCGTTCAGCGGTGAACGTGTTAAATCAAAACCAGTCAAAAAGAAACGGCGTGGTGGAGGTGGAGGGGGCGGAGCTACAGTTACTTGCCTGGTTGGTTTATTTCACCTCCGTTACTGACCTGAAATCAGTGAAGAGACGTGAGAAGGAACCTAAACGCCACCTGCTGGTCATGTGATGCAGCAGCTGCTTCATGACCTGACTGGCTTCAGCACCTGGTGATGATGATGATGATGGTGTTTCTGTACCTGAGCGTCGATGATCTTCTGCTTGGCTTCGATCACCGCCTGCATCTCTGCGTGGTCCCTCTTCAGCTCCTCCTCCACCGCCATCAGCCTGCAGGAACAACCCAGCATGACTCTGCACTGCTTCTCATCCAGGTGTGCTGCTCAGGTGAGGCTGTACCTGCAGATGATGCTCTTCATCTGGCCGTCCTTCTCCTCCTGCTGCCTCCGCAGACGCTCCTCGCTGTCCTCCAGGCGGTTCTTATACTCCAGCAGGAGCTTCTGCATCTGCTGCTCCTGAGCCAGCAGTCGCCGCTCGTACTCCTCCAGACGGCGGCCCGACACGCGCAGACGCTCCTTCAGCCGGGAGATCTCCAGCTCGTACTGCAGACCAGTAACAGACCAGTTGGAGATCAGAGACCAGTAACAGACCAGTTAGAGATCAGAGACCAGTAACAGACCAGTAACAGACCAGTTGGAGACCAGTAACAGACCAGTTAAAGACCAGTAACAGACCAGTTAGAGACCAGTAACAGACCAGTTAGAGACCAGTTAGAGACCAGTAACAGACCAGTTAAAGACCAGTAACAGACCAGTAACAGACCAGTAACAGACCAGTTAGAGACCAGTAACAGACCAGTTAAAGACCAGTAACAGACCAGTAACAGACCAGTAACAGACCAGTTAAAGACCAGTAACAGACCAGTGACAGACCAGTAACAGACCAGTAACAGACCAGTTACCTTCTCCGTGTTCCGGCCTCCCTCTCTGCTCCTCTCTCCTTCCTCCTCCTCCTCATACTGGCCGTTGTTGAGGACCCACGCCGCCGTCCTCTCCACCGGAGACATGGCCGCCGCCTCCACTGGCGTTCCCACCTGGATACAGATAGTGACATCATCACAGGCCCTCAGCCAATCAGAGAGCTGTAAAGTTGTGCCATTACTTTATCCAGGTGAACAGAAACTAACTGAAGTTATTGTCTTTGCACCTCAAAGGAACGAACTGGAGCTTCAGTTGTTACAGCTGGAAACTACAGATCAGGCTGAAACCTGGCAGTAGTGACGACCTTTGACCTGAACCTTCAGAGCCACATAAAGGCAGTTACAAAGTTGGCCTTCTGTCACCAGAACATTTCCAGGGTTAACCCTCCCGCGGTCTTGAGAGATACGGTTGCACTGATGCGCTTTTATGAGGATTTTTTTGTATGGTTTTGGGAACTGACGGTCTGACGGAACCTCCACCTGCCAGCTGTCCGACCGTAACATCTGCTGCGCTCCTGCTGAGCGTCGAACTGCCTAAAATCAACCCCTTGCTGGAATGTGCTACTCAGATAAACGAGACTCCATACCTGAGGCGACTGCTTGGCGGCGCTCCTGGAGGGCGGAGTCACGTTCTCCAGGGCGCTGGTGGACGGCTGGCGGTTGGAGGGCGTTGGCTCGGTGTTGGCGCTGCTGCTGCTTCGCAGCGAAGCGCTCTGAGGCTGAGAGCGCGGCGTCCTGGCCCCGCCCCCTCCGCGGCTCTGCTGTTCAACCTTGACGATGTGGGCGGTGCCCGCCGTGGCAGTCTGGCGGGGGATGGCCACAGCAGTGGCGGCGCCCAGCGGCAGGTCGGGCGGCGGGTGGCGGCGTGGGGTGGAGCACTCTTCGCTCTGGGTGCTCCGCCTGCTGCCGACCTCGTCCAGGCTGCTGTTGGATGCCACGCGACCTTTGCCCCCCACCTGGCTGCCGAAGTCGTCCGAGTGGCTGTGGCTGTTGTGCGAGCTCTCGGTGCTCAGGTTGTCGGAGCTGGAGTCGTGCTGCAGGGACTGGGCGGAGCGAGCGGACAGGCTGTGGGCGGCGTTGCTCAGGTGGTAGACGGGGTTCTGGAAGGACAGCGGCTGCAGGCTGCGCTGCTGGCTGAGCGACGGTGGCAGCGGACGCCTCACCTGCGGCGCGCTCTGCGGCTGGCCGTCTCTGGATGGGGCTTTGGATTGGTGCGTCGCCGGCTGAGGGGTCACCGGGTTGGAGTGGGGGTAAGTCACTGGGGGCGGGGCGGGGCCTATAGACGCCTGAGAGCCTACCCTGCTGAGGCGGGGAGGGGCCTCGTGGGGCACTGGGGGCCCTTTGGGGCCATGAAGGCTCTCAGAGTCCTGGAGGTCCACCAGAGAGACGCTGCGGCCGTTGGGCAGCAGGCCGTCCCGCTCCTCCTGATCCGAGAAGGCGGTGTGGGCAGAGGGATGCTGCTGAGCCAGCAGGGGGCGCTGGCTCCGACCGTAAGCCTCGGTCTGCTCACCGACCGGAGACTGAAGGCTGCGGCTGCAGGAAGTCACAGAAACACCGACGTTAGAGACAGAACACAGCCTCCTCCTGTCTAATGATTGCTGGCATTTTTAATACATTTTATTC
>NW_015113903.1:185951-187918 GCF_001443285.1 Poecilia latipinna | reverse complement strand
ATTCATAATTCTGCAGAAGGAATCTTTGGATTATAGTTTCCACAAAATGGCTGTGGGCAGACAGCATGGCAGCAGGGGCTTTAGCTCCAGAGCTACCCTGAAGCCAACCAGAGCTAAACTTTACCCCTCACTGCATGGAGACACAGCTGACCGGACAGCTGACCGGACAGCTGGCTGAACCACGTCACTAAGACCAGCTTCCCTCATTCACTGGAACTTCCCTGATTCTCAGGTCAGAGGTCGTCTGGGCAGAGACCAACAATCTGAATGTCTGATTGTGTTCAGTTCTGCAGGTTTATTAACCTTCAAACTGCTTTGGCACAAACACTTCATGCTGTTTTATCAGGTTATTGGCAGATAACGGTCTGTCTTCCTGTTTTGAGGAACGTTGTTCACATTAATGTTACACCAGCATAACTCCACTTCCTGTCTCACAGAGTAACCTGGTTTCTGATTGGTCACCTGTCGGCGGGGTCCTCAAAGATGCGCTGCAGCCCTGACGACACGCTGCCGCTGGCGTTGTGGGCGGGGCTGTTGTCCTGGAAACGCCTCAGCTGCTGCTGGATGGGCGTGGGCGCCGACAGGCAGCGGGAGATGTCTCCCAGAATCCTCGGCAGCGGGCCCAGCTTAGCTACGGTGGCCTGCAGGAATGAATTTTCACCCTGTGGTCGCCGTGTGGTGGCGTGTTTGAGTGCAGACGGACGGAGGGGGGCGTCGGGTGGAGGCGGGAAAAGCAAAAGATGGAGGCAGGAAGTGAACAGAAAGAGGAAAACAGGAGGGAGGAAAACATGAGGAAAACGTCATGGAAACCAAAACGAATTGGACTTCATGCTTCTACCGAACAGAACCAGAACACAGCAGAGCCATGCTGAGAGCGCCTCCTACAGGTGAGACGGGTGAGGGTGAGCACAGCAGGGCTGGTGGGGGGCATGCTGTGATGGTCGGTCCGGCGGCGTTAATCAGGTTATATGACAAACACACCAATAATCAATAATCACATTTAACACAGTAGTTAATTAGTTTAACTGAAGAGAAATCCTGTTTCGTTTGTTCTCTGTTATGAATCAGTTTCATTTTCTGGAAATAATTTCTATAAGCTGATCTGAAATAACGAATAAAAACCTGCTTTGTTTTTACAGCATGAAACCGTTTGAATCATAAAATCATCTGAAAAAAAGATTTTTTACAAAAACATCCAGTTCAAAACATTCTGTAATATTTGTCTTTCAGGTTTAACGGAAATATTTAAACATATTGTAAGACAGAATCAGCTGCAGATGGTTGATGGTTTTGAACTTTTAGTGGATTTTTTGTGAACTTCGTTTGAAAGCAGATAAAGACCTGAGCGAGTTTCTGCATGAAACCCCTCAGAGCAGTCGCTGTGGATTCAACGCCAAGATCTGCTGCCTCAGCACTTTAACCTGGAGACCCAGAAAACGACTCGCATCTGGAGCCTGAGCCGACCCGGAGCGTAAAGACCAGAGGAACCGACTCACCTGCCTGACAGGAGGCCCATCAGAAGGTCACACACACCTGCACACACACATATACATATACATATACACACACACCTACACACACTCACACACACCAACACACACTCACACACACCAACACACACACACACACCTACACACACTCACACACACCTACACACACACATATACATATACACACACACACACCTACACACACTCACACTCACACACACAAACACACAAACACACTCCCACCCCNCACACAAACACACACACACACACACACACACCCACACACACACCTACACACACACTCACACACACCAAAACACACACACTCACACACACCTACACACCTACAGCTACAAACCTACACACACTCACAAACACCTACACAACCACACCCAAACACACACACTCACACACCTACACACACTCACACACACACCTACACACCTACAGCTACAAACCTACACACACTCACAAACA
>NW_015113903.1:171750-182202 GCF_001443285.1 Poecilia latipinna | reverse complement strand
CTTGTCCAGCTGGGACACCACCTCCCACAGCAGGGCGTGCAGCACCGACAGCTACACACACATTCACATACACACACCTACACACACACTCCCACACCCCTACACACCTACAGCTACAAACCCACACACCCACACCCACCCACACACACTCACACACCTACACACACACACCCCCCCCTCACCTTGTCCAGCTGGGACACCACCTCCCACAGCAGGGCGTGCAGCACCGACAGCTACACACACATTCACACACACACACCTACACACACACACACACCTACACACACATTCACACACCTACACACACACCCCCCCCCTCACCTTGTCCAGCTGGGACACCACCTCCCACAGCAGGGCGTGCAGCACCGACAGCTCGCGGCCCAGGTCGATGTAGCCCTCGAAGCCCGGCGTGTTGGACAGAGTCTCCGGGTTGGAGATCTCCGACAGGAAACGCATCATCCCGGCCCACTCGTGCTCCAGGAAGTCGTTCATGAAGGCCATGTACTCCTCCTTGTTCCCGAACCTGCTGAGGAGGCCGGCGTCAGTCTGCGGACAGACGGCCGGACCCGACCGACCGGGAAGAATCGGCTCTAGAGACTCACTTGGTGAAGTTGGCGAGGTTCTGGATGACCTTGGCGATGAGCGTGAGCGTCCTGGAGGTCCGGTCGTCGGGATACTCCTGCATCAGGTTGAAGAGCGACGGCGACATGATGGCGGGGCAGAGGAAGCGCAGGAAGAGCGAGGCGCTGATCAGACGCTTGCTGATGTCATGAGGATGGCCGCGGGCGACGCACTGCTGCTTCCACGACGCAAACACTTCCTTCAGCTCCCGGGGGAAAACGCTGCAACACAGCGGGTCGGAACCGAC
The DNA here is from genome assembly GCF_001443285.1 of Poecilia latipinna. Lineage (NCBI taxonomy): Eukaryota > Metazoa > Chordata > Actinopteri > Cyprinodontiformes > Poeciliidae > Poecilia > Poecilia latipinna. The sequence continues at coordinate 181,334 of NW_015113903.1, read as the reverse complement.
CGGGTCACATGAGCCCACAGAGGTGCCATTGGTTCTACTGGTTCTACAGGGTCTACTGGGTCTACAGGTTCTATTGGATCTACTGGGTCTATAGGTTCTACTGGGTCTACAGGTTCTACTGGGTCTACAGGTTCTACTGGGTCTATAGGTTCTACAGAGTCTACTGGGTCTACAGGTTCTACTGGGTCTATAGGTGCTATTGGTTCTACAGGTTCTACAGGGTCTACTGGGTCTATAGGTTCTACAGGTTCTACAGGGTCTACTGGGTCTACAGGTTCTACTGGGTCTATAGGTGCTATTGGTTCTACAGGTTCTACAGGGTCTACTGGGTCTATAGGTTCTACAGGTTCTACAGGGTCTACAGGGTCTACTGGGTCTACAGGTTCTATTGAGTCTACAGGTTCTATTGGGTCTATAGGTTCTATTGGTTCTACTGGTTCTATTGGGTCTACTGGGTCTACAGGTTCTATTGGTTCTACTGGTTCTATTGGGTCTACTGGGTCTACTGGTTCTACAGGTTCTACAGGTTCTACTGGGTCTATAGGTTCTATTGGGTCTATAGGTTCTATTGGGTCTACTGGGTCTATAGGTTCTATTGGGTCTACTGGGTCTATAGGTTCTACAGGGTCTATTGGTTCTACAGGGTCTACAGGTTCTATTGGGTCTATAGGTTCTACAGGGTCTACTGGGTCTACAGGTTCTACAGGTTCTACTGGGTCTACTGGTTCTACAGGGTCTACTGGGTCTACAGGTTCTACTGGTTCTGGTCCAACTCAGCGCTGCAGTACCGAGTCCAATACTAAAACCAAGTCAACTGAAGGACCAGCTGGGCTGCAAATAATTATTTTAGTTAATTACTGATCAAGAATCGTCACTTTATGAAAGTTACAGAAACATTAAATTCATAAACAGGAGAAACTAAAACTGGAAAAAGTCGTTTGTTCAGTTTTAGTTTCATTATTGCTCCAGCAAATGGAGTCGCTATGACGACTAATCAATTAATATTGATTAGTCGATCATTTCAATAATCATGAGCCCTCAAGTCCTCCAGAACCTCCAGAGCCTCCAGAACCTCCAGAGCCTCCAGAACCTCCAGAGCCTCCAGAACCTGCGGGTCGGCGCCGGCTCACCAGTAGGAGTTGATGATCTTGCAGAAGGCGAGCTCGCAGCACATCTTCAGGTTGCTCTGATGCTCCGACAGGTCGCTGCCGGAACATCGGCTCGGGTCCACCTCACAGTTCTCGTCCGACTCGTACAGAGCCTTGATGAACTCCCCTGGAGAAACACAGAACCCGTCAGAACCGGCCCGATCCGGACCAGCAGAACCATCCGACCGGTTCTACGTCTGGAAGAGCGGCAAGGCTGGGATTTTACAACTTTAACGGGCCGCCCAGTGAGCCGGAACCGACCCGACCCGCTGGGGGAGTTAATATTTAATAACCACAGCTGAAAATAAACCAGGAGCGCCGAGCCGCTGCGGCAGTCGAGCCCAGCAGAACCAGACCCGAAGCGGGTCCATGTTAGTGGCAGGACCGCACAGCAGGAGGGAGGAGCCGCATTAGGCTGGCGATCGGACCCGGCCGGACTCACCCAGGGCGTCGTGGAGGTACTTCTGTCCCACCAGCTTCAGGTACTCCTCGATGGCCTTGGTGGCCAGCGTGTTCTCCCTGAAGATCAGGACGTCGTGGTCGGCGCAGCGGTCCACCTCTGACATCACCAGGTCGGTCAGGAAGTCCTGAACAGACATGAAGGTCACTGACCTGATGACGACTGGACCTCGGCCTGAGGAACCAGAACCAGACGGGTTCTGAACATCTGGATCTAGCAGCAGAACCTGGCGTTCCTCAGGGATCGGTCCTCAGGTCATAAAAGTTCATATCAGAAATAAATCTTCAGAATTTCTCAAAATCACAAAAAAGCAAAATTAAAGCCATAATTAGTCCTTATTATTGATTCCATTTCAGCTCTAAAAGTCGATAAAAGTAGTTAAAACTTTAACATTCAGATTTTAAATGTTTCATATTTAAACTCTAAATCTTTTTAGAAGTTTTTCTGACTTGCATTGTTGGTAAATAAATATTTATGTATCAGACTTTGACTCTGCAGCTTAAAAACTCACTAAATGATTAAAGTTCAGCTTCGCACAGTAACTGTTTCATCTGGAATCAGTTTCATGTGTTCATCCCACCAGTGATCCACTCCAGAGGATCTGAACTGGAACTTTAATAATAAAGTAAACTGGATCTGACCAGCAGGGGGCGCCAGACCTGCAGCCTCAGCTCGGAACAGGAAGCCCGAAGTGAAATGAAGGAAGTGATTCTTCCCACCCAGATGTTTGCCTCCATGTTTATCTGACCTGAGTGGAGCGGCGGCAGAGTGAGGTGCTGGTTCTGACCTTGGCCCGGCCCGTGCTCTGCAGGATGTGCACCAGGGCGCACGCCATCTCCTCCTTGTTGCGGACGCTGATGACGGGCTCCAGCACGGAGCACAGCATGCCGTAGTTGTTGGTGACGAACTCGGCGAACTCCTTGTACTGCTCCATGGGCAGGATGGAGATGGTCTGGAAGCGGGACTTGATCCGGATGGACGGGCCGCCGCCCTTGGCCTTGCTGGCGGTCGGCGTGCTGACCGGGTACCACTTCTCCACGAACTGCCGGCCCGTCACGCCGGCCACCGGGATGTTCACCAGGCCCACGTAGTTGTTCTTGTCCTTCTTCTTCTTCTTGTCGCCGTCGCGGTAGATGTGCACGGTGATGCTGCGCACGGCGGGCAGGCTGCAGAAGTCGAAGTGCTCGCCCCAGAACAGGCTGTCCAGCCGGGCCTTGCTGGTGGTCCGGGCGTACAGGACGTCGTCCAGGCACAGCTCGCAGAAGTACCGCTTCTTCGGCGCCAGGTCTTTGGCCTCGATGATCCACAGGCGCAGCAGGTTCTCCGCCCGCCGGCAGTTGTCCTGGAAACGAGCAAGAACCCGTTCAAACCGACAGAACCAGAACTTTACAGAAGGTTCTGCACCGGACCAGACAGGTACAACCAACCAGAACCAACCAGAACCAGGGCTGGGAGATGCAGCCAATAATTATTCTATTTCAGATCTGATTTCTAGTTATATTTTCAGAAAGTGGATTTTATTTCAATCTTCCCTCCTGGGAGAATTATTAGTTATAATAAAATCAGAATTTTAACTTTCTGATCACCTGAAATAAGACGAGATTAGCAAGTAATAATTCATCAATACGAGTTATAGAGAAAGTCGACAAACAATACCTGGTAAAACTTTAATGAGTTATGAGGATCTGCTTCCTTCATCAGCACAGAAATGTTTAAAGTCCTGATGGTGATGATAATAATTTAATATTCATGATAAAAGATAAAAATGTTTTTTTATCCCGACATTAAAGTTTAACTTCACAAGTTGCTCCTGTTTGATTTGGTTGTTTTTCATGTTTAATGTTTATTTTAATAATTATTCCAACATGAAAAATAAAATATTATAAATAAAACACATAATAAATATTTCATCCCAATATTACGACTTTATTCTGGTGATGAATGTTTTAACAGCCTGGCTCTAACGCCGGTCAGAGCTGCTGGTTCTGGTGGAGCCGGTACCGGGTCCAGAACCGGGCCGGGTCTCACCTTGTTGGGCTGGACGGTTCTCCTCAGGTTCTCCATCCACTTGTCTCGCTCCGAGGCCGAAGTGCAGCTGAAGCACTTGCTGCCTCCGGCGTAGGTCACCTGGGGGCGAGAGGGGAGGTGAGCGACCCGGCAGGCCGGAACCGGGCCGGGACCGGGCCGGGACCGGGCCGGGTCTCACCTCGAAGCAGAACTCCTGGCCCAGGACGCTGCTGTGCAGAGGCTTGATGAAGACGTCGTCCTCCATGCTGAGGTCCAGAGCCTCGGCGGCGCCGCTGGGGCTCAGCAAGGACTCATGGGAAACCGCCTCCTTCAGCCGGGGCAGCCCGCGGGCCCTGCAGCAGAACCGGGTCAGAACCAGGGAGGAAAAGGATCTTGATTGCTGAGGTGGGTTCTGTTTCAGGGTCGGTCCAACAGAACCAGAACCAGTTACAGAACCTTTCCTTGTTCGGATTTCTGCAGCTGAGTTTCAGCTGGTTCTGGTCCGGTCGGAGGCGATCAGAACCACAGCCAGAACTTCATGGGTTCTGCAGATCCAACCCACATGTTCTGGTTCCGGTTCTGATCCGACAGAACCTCACACTGTGAGTAAAACCCAAGCAGCGGTTCACTGAGACGACACCAGGTTCAGTATCTTACAGCTGAACAAACCTACAACTGCTGATCACAACCAGAACCAGAACCAGAACCTGTCTGCGTCGTCAATGAGTTAATTCCCAGACAGAGCAGTGGTTCTGGTTCTGGTCGGGTTGTGAGCGGTACCTGTCGGGCTCGGCGGGCCGCAGCGACGGCAGTCTGAAGCTGGTGTTCCGGTCCAGTTTGGTCTGGCTCTTGGTTCTCTTGATGGAGCCTTTCAGACGTTTGCTGAAGAAGTTCTGAAAGAGAAGCAGAACCCGGTCAGGCCGAGGCGATGACCTCTGACCCCCAGCTGTCCCGAGTAGGGAATCTTTTCCTACCACTCAACTTTCCCCGAGTCTGCTCTGTGACGCCCAGCTGCTTCAACCAGTCAGAACCGGGTCACCTGGTTCTGCTGCTGACCGGATCAGAACCTTTCAACCTGCAGCTCATCTGTCACTACAGATGCTGAGCGCAGAAGAGCGGCCTCGTTTCCTGAGATGTTACTGTCCTCAAACGCATCGTCACACACTCACTGCCAGGCTGCTGCTACTGCCAGGCTGCTACTACTGCCAGGCTGCTGCTACTGCCAGGCTGCTGCTACTGCCAGGCTGCTGCTACTGCCAGGCTGCTGCTACTGCCAGGCTACTGCTACTGCCAGGCTACTGCTGCTGCTACTGCCAGGCTGCTGCTACTGCCAGGCTACTGCTACTGCCAGGCTACTGCTACTGCTACTGCCAGGCTGCTGCTACTGCCAGGCTGCAGTAGCAGCAGCTAAGAAACAGCACAACTAAACTAGGACTTGGTTTTCTAAAGGTTTGAGATGGACTAATCCCCTTCAAGACTTGAGAACTTATTAGGACTTGCAGCTAAAAACCTGTAGCCTTTCCTGGTCTACTTAACATTCCTTAGACTGGTCTTTGACTAGTCCGTTTATGATGACTTGTCCATAATTTGCTACTAAAGGACCCAATAACTGACCTGGTCTGCTCTCCTACTGACTGGACGAGTCCCTGGTTCACCTGGATCCTAAACGACTCGTTCATCTCATTGAGGCGTCCAGAATCAGAGCAGATACCTGGTCCTTAAAGACATGCCTGCTGCAGGAGGACATGGAGGACATGGAGGACATGGAGGACATGGAGGACGTCCTCCGACTCACCGGCACTTTAAACGGAGAAGAGTTGGGATTGTCGACCGCGAGGTTCTTCTCTGAGCTGCCCAAACCGGAAATACTCCTCCTCCTCGGAGACCGCTCCGAAGACACTTCTGAGGAGACGGACAGAGAGACAGAGGGACAGAGAGACAGAGGGACAGTTAGTCATATCAACCAGAGCAGCCTGTTTTTTCCTGTTTTTTCCCACTAATGTCCGTCCATCATCATCTTTATGATGGACAGAGGGACTGATGTCATTCAGAGACGATGGAGGACAAACAGGACAGAGGACGGATGGACGGTTAGATGGCAGTTGGTTCCTGAACGTCCAGCAGGAAGAGGAACCAGAACGATCTCTGGACCGTGAAGCTGAACGCTCCACTGCTGAAGGAAAACCAAACCAAACCTGCAGGAACTAAACCAGAGACAGACATTGGCTCAGATCTGACTCTGAAGCGTCCAATCAGCAGCGAGCGCCGTCGTCATGATGTTTACATGCGATGGAGGCTCCTGCAGCAGGAACGCCGGAGCTGCAGCGAACGCAGCATGCAGCAGCAGCCGGGCTGGAGGAGCTCGCCGCAGCAGGACGCTCGCTGCATGCAGCAGCGCCGCAGCAGGAACTTTCATGCACACACACACAGAAGCAGCTAGGGGGGAGGGGGAGACGCGGCAGCGGTCCCAAACGCGGACGCCATCGCCGCTCTTCGTCCCGGACACAAAGTTCAGGCAGCATGCTGCAGGAAGTGAGACGGCTCGGTCACATGACAGAAACATACCTCGATCGCAGCTGTTCCCCATCATCTGAGGAGGACACACACACACACACACATCACAGGGTCAGACGGGATTGGACAGAGCAGCCGCCGCCCGCCAGCCAATCAGCTCAAGCTGCAAACATCCGTCTGCGTCCCGTCGACATCCAACATCCTCCATCCTGCCTCTCCCTCCTCACTCAGCAGTAACTCTATCCTCCAGCTTTACCGCATCGATCCAATCAATCCTGCTGCTCCTCCTCCTGCTCTCTCTCTTCCTCCTCCTGCTCTCTCTCTTCCTCCTCCTGCTCTCTCTCTTCCTCCTCCTGCTCTCTCTCTTCCTCCTCCTGCTCTCTCTCTCTTCCTCCTCCTCTTCCTCTCTCCTGTCCTGATGTCGTTCTTAGCTCTGGGCGCCGTTAACCCAGTGGCTCAGATTCGCCGTTTCTCTCTGCAGCTTCCCGTATGACCTCAGCTCTGGGTCAGAGGTCGGCTGACCTCAGCTCTGGGTCAGAGGTCGGCTGACCTCAGCTCTGGGTCAGAGGTCGGCAGCAGAGCAGCTGACCTGTCAGATTCACCAAACAAACAGCCAGCAGCTCAGCCTGGTAACACTCTTCGGTGTGGACGTTCCTGCTGCAGGAAGCTGTCCTCTGTGCGACGAAGGTTTTTAAAACGAAGCCAGAGGAACCAGAGAGAGTCAGGCTGCGACAGAGCGAGAGAGAGCAGGACTTCACACAGATAACAGAAAGGTTAGCCAGCTTTCAGCCTCTGTGTTGGAAAACGCTGCAGCCTTTTTCCTTTATTAGAAAATGTTGTGATGAAGATGTTTGCTGCCATTTCTGCCTGTTTTTGTCTTTCTTCCACTAAATGATCTGGAGTTTCATGTCTTCCTGTTTTGAGTTTTTGCTGCTGTGAGACTTTCTAACGGGCATGAAAAACTGTAAAACACATCCAGCAATAACTACGGCACCGCCAACAGATATGAACCAACCCTGATACTCATGATAACTTACTGCGCAAACATGGAGGCCCTTAATGCTAGCTGCTAGCCGCTAACACACAGGCAGTTTACATGGGAAACATTTGAACTGAGTAAATCTCTGTTTAACGGCGACTGCTGCCACACACAGTGTGACGTCGCCTCTGGAATATGAACAATAACAGCAGGAAGAACGTAAATGTTCCCACTGATAGGATGACCTTTGACCCTGTGCAGGAGACAGAAGGACAGGTGAACAACGTTCCCCACATGTGAATCAGTGTTCACATCCCTGCTGCCATTTGCACATTTACTGTTTTAAAGAACATTTCTGCTTTTACTGCACATCAGTTTTTCTGCACTGATACATTGATTATAAACAGATTATTGTGTTTATCAATGTTACCATCCATTAGCTACATTTTTGATGATAAGATGTTTTAATGTTTGATAAGTCTACAGTATATTTTCATGTAACAATCAGTTTATGTGCATTATTATTACTGTTGTTAATTGTTATATATGCTGTTATCCATTTCCTGGTATCTCTGCTCCATCCTCCTCTGGTCGTGCAGGTGGTATCGATTGGACCCGGCTCGGCCGGGTCGATGCGTTTGGAGGATCCTCAGCGTCTCGGCTGACAGAGGCGGCCTGACCTTCACAGGCTGGGTCAGAGGAACTGGGACAGACTGGAGTCCAGCAGCAGCTCCAGTTTCTGTGTAACCTGCTCCGGTTTTCAGAACCAGCAGGACCCGTTTGGGTCGCTCCCGTCCTCAGAGATGAACGGGCCGAAGCCTTCAGCTCTCGGCAAAGAACCACGAGAAAAACGCTGCTAGAGATAAACCAGAGGACACTCAGAGAGAGGATCCCATCAGGCACCGGGAAACCGGACCGTCAGCCGTCCAGGACGACCCGGAGAGACAGAGAGACCTGGAGACAGAGAGACCAGGAGACAGAGAGACCAGGAGACAGAGAGACCCGGAGACAGAGAGACCTGGAGACAGAGAGACCAGGAGACAGAGAGACCCGGAGAGACAGAGAGACCTGGAGACAGAGAGACCCGGAGAGACAGAGAGACCCGGAGAGACAGAGAGACCTGGAGAGACAGAGAGACCTGGAGACAGAGAGACCTGGAGACAGAGAGACCTGGAGACAGAGAGACCTGGAGAGACAGACAGACCCGGTTCTACTGGCAGGACGGCTGCTGGTTCTGAAGAGCTGCTGCTGCTCATGTTTCACATCCCTGGATCGAGACCCGGTTCAGTTATAACTGAAGTGTTTTTTCTGCAGCTTAATGATGGATAGGAATAGGATCCAGAACCAGAACCAGAACCAGAACCAAGTGTTTCTGTCTGCAGAAAACCCAAAGAACCTGAGCAGATTCTGCAGAACTCTGCTGCTGACCCATTCATTAAAGCAGGTGAGTTTCAGCAGGAAGCTGTAGATCCTGAAACCTTCCAGAAACATCCCACAAACTGTTGAATCGGAACCAGAACCGGGTCAGAGCGGGTCAGCAGGTGCAGCAAACACCCTGGGAACCCGTCATTACGTTCCTGCCTGCTCTGGAAACAAACAGCCAGAAATAACTCCAGACACCATCAGGTGGTTTTGGTTTGGGACGGCGCAGGAATGCAGGTCCAAACCATCGGGTTCAGCTGCCGGTCCAGAACCGCTGCCTTCAGGTCCAACTCAGCATGCTGGGATAAATCTCTGCAGCTGAGCAGGAACCAAGCTGAGGCTGATCCGTTTCTGGTCGTATTCCTGGGAACGCTCCGGATCGTAAAATGAACCGACATGTTTTTCAGTTTTCATTCTGGATTCAGGATCTTCCTGCGAAAACCGAAACCAACCGAAGCAGAACTTCAACCAGGAAAACACACCTGCCGACCGGCTCCACCTGTCCGGACCCGGAGAACGTCTGACACACCTGCCTCTGTTCGGATCGAAGCTTCCCACGATGAGAAACTGAACTTTCACCTGCTTACCCTTTGACCCCGGATGTGGGCGGAGCCGCTCTGCAGACGGACTGAACGTGAGGAGTGATGTCAGCTGAGGAATGCTGGGAATGTCTGAGACGCTCCTGATCGTTCATTCAGGACCTCAGACAGGAAGCAGCTGCTGACTGAAACCTTTGAGTCGTTGGGTGGAGCTCACACAGCAACACACCTGAACACACCTGAACACCTGAACACACCTGAACACCTGAAGCCTGAACACCTGAACACACCTGAACGTACCTGAACACCTGAACACACCTGAACGCCTGAACGTACCTGAACGCACCTGAACACACCTGAACGCCCCTGAACGCCCCTGAATGCCCCTGAACGCACCTGAACACACCTGAACGCACCTGAACACACCTGAACACCTGAACGCACCTGAACACCTGAACGCACCTGAACGCACCTGAACACACCTGAACACCTGAACGCACCTGAACACCTGAACG